>NC_136701.1:4443276-4601177 GCF_947650265.1 Symphodus melops | reverse complement strand
TCTCTCTCTCTCTCCCTCTCTCTCTCTCTCTCTCTCTCTCTCGGCGGGTGCAGCCTCTCCCATAAGCAGACGTGAGAGTGGATATGTTTTAATGTGCTACTAATATTCTCAATATGCAGGAGGGGGGATGTCGGCCAACAATGTCATAATTGGATTTCTCTTTCTTCATTTTCAGTCCAAGTGACAACAGCCCTCAGAGAAAACATGTTTTCATCAGATTAAGTGCCAAAGTGCTTTAAACAAACGCTGTCGCACAAATGGGAGAGTAATTGGCACAGCAAGTCTTTTCCACGACGAGTCGTCCAAACGAGATGACTAAAATGTGTCGTTTGTCCCTCCATGAGAGGAACACGTCGAGGTGTGTGCAGATCTAACCAGGACGAGACGTCATCCACCAAAACCAATCAGCCTTCTTCATCACGTCCTTATGGCCCCTGGTCCAGATAATTAACTCTGTACTGGCTAATTGTAGCATGAATGTGGTCCACTGTGGCCGTCAGAGGAGCCTGAACAAGACGAGCATTAACGGCTCTCTATGTCTGCTAGAATAACGGCATCGTGCACTTTTGTAAAAGAGTAAACAGTCCCGAGGACAGCTGAGGAGGGGAAGAACGTTTTCAAATGTTTGCAGAATCTAGGTCATCGAAATCATTTCGGATACATCCCGGGAAGTCTGGAAATCTGTGTCACAGTGTCAAGAAAAAGGTGTTCCTCAAGTTGATATTGTTGATCTCGAACAGATTGTTAGCTGAACAGAAGCAGGTGTCTGTTGGTGGGAGTCAGGATGTCATGCTTTTGCCCTCCCTACGACTGTTTCTCAGACGCCAAAGTGTGCTGATACGTGATTGGTCGATACAGCTCAGCCGTAAAACGTGAACAATAGATGTGCCTGATCTCCTTTTTTTTACGAAGAACCTGGAAATTGAGATCAAAGTTCCACAAACATCCTGGTAACTAATCACTTCATGAAGTGCTGCAACAATCAATCACGTCATCGTTTTTTATTAGAGATGTAACGAACGCACCACTCCCGATACGATTCACGACACGATTCTCTCATGATTCATTTTACAAAATGACGAGATGACCACGGAAAAGATTCCTTTTATTTATTTCTTTTTTTTCATGAACACACCAGTGCTACTCGCAATCTCTTTGGCTCGCTTGTTAGGGTAGCCATGGTAACGGCCTGCTCTACAGCTGCTGACGCTCATCATATTACTGCGACTCATTTTTCAGACGAGCGACGTGAACCTTGACACCTTTGAATCGTTTTATTAAACTGCCTCACCTTTGATTTTTACGTCCCTATTTTTCATGTATTAAAACAAAACCCACAGATGGTTCAGCTGTGACCTCAGGATACTGTCATAGGACCGTTCTGTGTTTGTTTCTTATGAAAGTTCTCCGAGGAAGGTCCAGCAGAAATCTCCTTTAAATTTAAACTTCCACTCGGACCAAATGATTAGATTTAGCCGGTCGATTGTTATTTTTGGTCTCACTTTCACACAAATGCTCGACAGGCTCGTTTCATTAAGCGATGATTATTTCATTAATGTAATCTTCACTGTGACTTCAAAATCACTCTTTTTGCCAGTTTCCCATCCATTGCTTGGAGAGCACGATATCCCGGGAAGGCCATGAGAGAATAACTCCAGAGTGAATTCATTCCATTATGGTTTGAAAGTTCGAGGTTGCTTTGACCTCACGTTTATTCACTTTAATTAGATCAGCAAGTTATCGGACATCTGGAATACTTTCAAGTTGAATTTGTCCTTTAAATGCTGCAGCCACGTCACACTATCGTTCCTTCTACGCTCTCTTGTTTGTGTTTGGTTTGTTTTGTCCGAGTAGTCTCGTCCAATGGGCTTTGACTATACGCAGGAAAGTGGGAACCGTTCGGAGCTGAACCTGTCAGTGGAATGAAAACACATCAGCTATCATCAGACGTCATAAACTTTTAATAAGAAACAGACACATGAGGCTAACATTGGATCGTAGTTGTCATCTCTTGACTCCAGCATTTCACTACTGGGACTGTTAACGCTGATGAAAACGGTCCTGACCTCAGATCTCCTCCATCGTTTATCCGACTCCACAGGAAGCCCTGACAAAATGGCCGTTGCTCGCAGAGACCACAGGATTGTTAAAAGCTTCTGAGATTGATAAAGACATTATCTTCAGGGAAACTGGGAGGGGGATGGGGGGGGGGGGGCTCTGGTATTTTTCTCCTCCTGTAATTGATGGCGATGCATCCTCTCATATCCCCCCGTTGCTTTGATTTTTGAGATGATCTACACTTTTGAGTCTTTCAGATTGACAAACACACTCCAGCAGTCACACGGCCTGGAAGTGAACTGCAGCTGCAGGCCCACAGTAAACTCAGTTTAGGTTTTATTTCTGTCACCAGCATAACATTCCCCTCACTCTGTAAATCCCCGCACCAGGAAGCCATTGTTAAAATTCAAAGTTGTCACAATCTGTGGCTCACATAAAGACTCCATCAGTTTCCAAACACAACATGTCTGACATAAACTCTATTTTTTGATTCTCCACCAATATATATATATATATATATATATATATATATATATATATATTTATTTTGGTGGAGAATCAGTGATGGAAAAAACAGCCCAGGACCTAAAGGAAAAAGTAGCTCTGACAGATGTTCTGTGCTGTGTTTTTTTTTTCTGTCACTGTTGCCTTTGCCGCGTCCTCTGCTGCCAGCCGAAAAACACACACACATCACTCCTCTTCATCCATCTCTCCTCTCATGTCTCTGTATTCAGCAGCACTATACAGCACACAGCTCTGTCGTACAGTACAGCAGCACAGAAAAAGCCCCCATAATCTCCCCTGCACATGTGTTTGAAGAGGTGGAAGTCTCTCAACTGAATGCAAAACAGGATCTTTCAGGATTAAGTCCCGCTTTCTGAGGCAGTTTAGCTTCTTGCTGACTTGGGTTTTTCCGAGCCGCGGATGTGGAAAAGCTCGCCACTCCATCCGCAAAGCGACACTCCTTTCTTGATGTGGCACACTGTGGCAGAGCTGAGCGAGCGTGGACGGAGCAGAGGATCATCATTGACGTTTTGATTGTTCATTAGTCACTCGTCATTATGTTCACTGATTTCCTGAGGCCAGCCGTCCCTGAGAGCCCATTAACTCCACACTTTAGGAGTAATTAGGCAAAGAGCTCACTTTTTGTCACTCAGTGGACTGCGTGTGTGGGAAATGCATGCATGCGACCTGAAGGCAATTTGTTGTCTACATTAGGCAGGAAATGAACTCTATGTGCTCTATTTCTGCGTTCCCAGTGACCTCAGCTTTCTCTGCGAGGTGATGTAAAGATGTAAAGCTCCTCGCAGGAGCGTCAGGTTTCCTGTCATGTCATGTGATGAGGGACGTTGGCAGCAGGTGGCGGCAGCCTCAGAGGATCATTGTTGACTTAATCCTGTTTTAATTAATCTGAAGAGAAGATGTGGAGAGGAGAACTCGTAAAGATTAACAATATCAGAAAAAAATACATGGTTGGTGATACACAGATGATTCAATCAAAAGCCCTTTTGCACTCCGCTTGTTTTCCCCTTTTATTTCAGTTCAGTCCTATAGAGCTTCTTAAAGTAAATGAATATTGTGTTCTTACTACATTTAGTGTGCATGCTACTCAGAATCATTTGATGAATTTCACAATTTCAACACCTTTATGAATGATTCTAGTTAATAGGGTGACATAATGTTTTAGCTTATGTTGTCAAGAATCTCAAGATGTTAACTTTGAAGAAACCCCAACAAGCATCACATCACAGTAGACACAAAAAGAACGCGACCTATGCAGCGCATGGCGGACGTTTCCCTGTCAGATGATCTAAAGGGTGAAAGCGTGAAACATCGGCGGTTGTCTCAGTGCTCAGAGGGATCCTGTCAGAAGGTGTAGCCACTCTCATATGCACATATATGCTATAGGTTCATACGTGCACACGGAGGTCTTGTTAAGTGTCACGTGAAATAAGAATCCTCATTTAGAAGCAACATGTTTTCCGTCTCTTCGTGGAGACGCTGCGCTGCAGTCACTTTATTTTTCCCTCTCTCCTGTCGCACTCCCCCGTACCGTTTCAACGACGCTCCCGCCAATTCCCTCAATGGGATCACTTTAATCATGATGGCAGATTCATATATCCCCACCCCCTCAGACACACACACACACACACACACTCGCTCATCTTAACACACATCCTCTGGGAGGACAAAAGGCAGGCCTTGTCTGATCTGTAATCGCTCTCTGGAGTTCGCCCCCCCCCCCCCCCCCTTGCGCTCTCGCCTCCTCCGCTATCAGATCATCAGGAAAATAACTTTAACAGATTCAGTTTAATAACTGTGTTGGCACGCATGTAGAACCCACAGAGGAATTCTGGTTCCTTTCTCATCTCCCCCTCCTGACACCACCTGTCAGCCGCAGCGACATCACACTGGAGAGACGATCAGAACTCCCCTTAACCGCTGGAACTTGTCGCTCAGCTGTCTTTTACCCCCCCCCCCCCCCCTCCTTCCCCCCCCCCCCCCCCCCCCCCCCCCCCCCCGCATTAAAAATAGACCACAGCTGTCAAGTGCCAACCACTTTCTTTTTTTCCTGTCCTTCTCTCCATCTTTTACTCACTTTCTTTAGCCGTTCATAAATGCTGGCTGCAGCACTTTTCTTGGTCATTACCAGCCACCTGACAGCAGCGTTCACGGCTTCTCCTTGTAAACCTTTTCCTCATTACGTTCACTGTCAGTCTCTTCTCGTGTGAGCTCTCCGAGGCGGCGTGCACAACGGCGTGAAAAGTCAGCTCCGTTTTTAATTGAGGCATAATGTGTAATGCCAAACCCCACTGCGTCAGCGTAAAGGCCCCGACACGCCGAGCAGAGAACTAGTGGTGACGGAGGCCCGGCTGTGGCGTCGCCTCATGACGCCTATTTCCTGGCCAAAAAGTTGTACTTGAACACACCACGGAGACTACCACCACCACCATGTTCTGTCCACCCGGTGGGAGAAAATAACTCTCCATGCCAGCAGGCGGCGGTAGTCCGTTGTTATGATACGATAAGATCATTTTCACTCCGCTGTTGTGCAACACTCGTATTACAGGGACGATGGAGAACAATGTCTGCTAAAAGTTAAACACGGCGTTGTCAGCCTTTGGTCTTACAGAGGGACAAAATGAAAGCATGGATACTTACAGCCGCAGGCTCCTGAACCTGTGTCGAGAGCTGGAGTGAAAGGTAAATCTCCAAACAGCTAATCTTACCAACTGCGTCGACGCCAACCAACAGCGAGCCAACATGTCGAATCAGCCCAAAAAAAAGGAAGATGGGCTGACGGGTAGTGTCGGGGGACGACACAGGATCGCTCTCTGATGGTCCAACAAGGACCGACAGCCGGCGATCTCTTCCGTGCTTCATGCTCTTTAAGGCTCAACAATGCTGCCCACATGTTTTCAGTGACGTAACCCTCAATACCTGTGTACCATGGTCTTCTAACATTTCTATGTGTCCCTCCTGATAATGCCAGAAGTCTATCCTCGTCATCTTCCATTTCAGCAAGACGGATGTTTAGCCAGAAGCTTCAGAGACAAGTGATCGGGACCTCGGAGACATCGAAAAAGGAGAACAATATGCGACCTTTAAGTTTTAGCACAAAATGAAATGATTTATCCCCAAAAGATTTCATCAAACGATGTGGCTAAATAAAATCTCCAGGAAATGCTTCTAAAATATAAATGATATAAAGGAGGGAAATCATTGCGTTGGTGCTTTAGGGAAACTTTTGGAGCTGAGAGTGTAAAATAGTTTTCTGACAACTTCATGAAAAATTTACGACAAATCCACATTTTTTACTCTTTAAAAAAAAAAAAAAAAAATTCAATTCACAAGTGGCATTTCGGAAAAATCAAATGTCATCACTGCTGAAGTGAACCTTCCAAAGAAGTGGATAAAAAGGTGTATAACTGAAACTTAAAGCAGAAGTCTAACTTCAGCTTTCGAACAATCTCAGATTAATTACAGCTGTTTATTCTGCACATATACATGCGCACACTGTGGTACAGGAGAATACCTTGATCGTTCAGATTATCTTTTTCTTGGCGTGGTTTGACTTCAAATGCGTCGAAAGCGTAGCTCCTCCACATCAGAAGGATCGTAATCAAAGTGAGAGGGGAACGTCCGCCGCTTTCATGTGGATAGATGTGATCAAACTGTTTTCCTTCATCACACTCTTTATGTTTCTGCTTCAAAGTTTAGAACAGAAGTTATGCAATCCATTACCAGTTTCCAACACGCACGCAGTGATAAGACTGGAGGCGTGTCCGCTTTGGTATTCTCGTAAAGTTCTCTGTGGAGCCAGAGTGGACATCTACACATCTTGTACACACACACACACACACACACACACACACACACACACACACACACACACACACACACACACACAGGCTCAGACCCACTCAGCATTATAACATTGATTGTTATCACGAAAGGATGGCCCGTTTATCTCGCCTTCAGTGTTTGATGAATGGGTTATGTAAATAGTTTGGTAATGCAAATGTGTGTCTGCATGTTTCGCCTGCTGTGTCATTAATTATTAACCGCCTCACAAAAGTAACCTTTAAAACTCTTGTCCTTCTAACTTCCTGTGTTCCAAACACAATGTTCTCAATAAAGCCTCCGGTGCTGAAAAAAAAAAAGAAGGGAAAAAATATAAAATGCATTTCCTCAAGTGGCCACTTGAGGCTGGCTCCAAAAGACTCAAAGGTCTCATATACAGCCATTAGTAAAATGTCTGTTGAGACAGCAGAAATAAACATGTTTACAGCCTGGTGCAAACATTCTGAACGATAACATCTGGTGTTCAGGGGGTGAATTTGATTTAAATATCACCCATTGTGATTTTATGAAGGACACAAGTTCTGCATCATTCAGGCTGTGACTGATCTGTCGGCTAACAGACACGTAGCAGTTTATATGGAGGCTTAAGGACTTCTTTAGCTCCAGCGCTTGGCATGTTGTTTGGGTGACCGATAGCTCGATCGAGTTAGCATTTCCGATATGGGAACCACCTCCAAACAGCCCTTCAGAAAACCAGTGTGTGACGTCACTCAGACTTTAAGGCCTTTACGGACCAGTCAGGGAACAATCATGAAGCTGGAACGATACGTGTTAATTATTGGCTGGAACTGAGTAACACGGCTACCCTTGAGCCAACTTCTGTGTTAACCCAACACACAAACAGCTTGTTACAGTGTGTATACACATCCATCACCTGATGATGATCTTGTGTCTGCCCTTAAAATAGTTCCATGTTTCATGACACTTTCAAAAAGTTCTGCATCATTTCATAAAATGTAGAAAACTCCATTTGCTGGATTCGACTGGTGGCACTGGTTCATAAAACACCTGCACTTCTCACAGCACAACAGAGAAAGTGTATCCTTTCTTCTGTCTTTGTTTTAAGATGAGCTGAACTTTCAAACAGGTAACAAATCAGTGCGGGTTCATTCCTCTCATTACCAGCTGACTACAGGAGAGTAGGGCGACACTGGGTGCACTGAGGTGGATTCGTCCTGGCCTACTTTAATTTGTACTCTCCGAGGTGATGTCAGCCCAAGGTCATGCACACTGAGGTGGTGCGTGACACCACCCAAAGCTTGTCCATAAATCATAAAGCCACAAAGAAGAGAGGCTGCTGGTGTGAGTTCAGAAAAAAACAAACAAACTCATGAGTATATTAGATATTAGAACAGATGTGATTGGAGGATAAGACAGTGGAGGTGAATCCCAGTAAATGCTTTAAATATGGGTCTCATATGGATTTACAGGTGGAGGTGGCCCAACCTATTAAACTGTTTTAATCATTTGATCGTAATGCTTCAGAAATTATTTGACCTGCATCATGAATCACAAAAAGTGGAAAATGGTAAACTCCTTGAATCTTTATGCGGGTCATGGACTGCTATATAAACGTGAGCTGATGATATGCTACATTGTCAGATGATATCATTCTCTTGTACAGGTCAGTGTAATTCATGTAATGTTTGATTTACTGACGATGTGCTTATCAATTTGGACCTGAGTTAAACCTTTGATAGAAAGAAATCTATTTTCATTCAACATTTAAGTCATCTATAGTTTACGCCATTACTCCGGAGACTCCACAGGTCCTTCTCCACGAGGTCATCAAAGTCGTGCTCAGTGTGGGGGAGGCTGATGAAGAAGTTGGATTAGGTGAAGCTATTTGTTTATAGATTAATTACAGTGAGCATATTCTGACTTCACCAGCAGGGGGCCCATATCCATATGAAAAATAAAGACAACGAGAGAGAGAGAGAGAGGGGAAACGAAAGCTTGCTGTGTAGGACCCCTCAGATTAAATGTGTGACGTAGCAGTGGGGGAGCACTGCTGTTTGTCCGTGGGCGAGTAATGAATGGACTGGAAGTGCACTTTGGATTTGTATGCTAATCTTTTTACACTTTGACGCTGCACAACATGCTGGTGGCAGAGGCTGCTTCTTAGTGTGTACTGTAATACTGTACTGTAATACTTCAGTGCCAAGAATTTGGGGTTTTAGTGTCTTGTGCAAGAACACTTTGAAATGTGATTTCAGTCGCTGGGGATAGAAACCGGACCTTCCAGATGAGAGACATCAGACTACCACTGAGCCACAGCCGCACCAAGAATGGCAACCATGACCTTTATAGACTGATAGTCTGATATTGTATTTGTTTCATATTAAAATCGATATATTACAACCTGAAAGAGGGCAAATTCAGGGCAAGGTTGGTTTAGTTAGGAATACACTTCTCAGGCTTCTTGCTGATGGTCGGGTCTCCTGCAGGTCACATAGAGTACTACACTTAGATTTTTAAAATATTCTACATCGCAAAGAAACATGAACATGTAAATAAAACATGTTGGCTTGTTATGAACAGGAAACAAAAATCCGGCCTGTGTAATGTTTTGCCTCCCATATATGAGCCCTGACCTCACCTTACATCTAACAGGGTCATCGTTACCATGCCGACTGGAGGACTGGATGTAAACAGTGTTTCTTTTAGCATTGAGTGATTGCTCCTCTTACAAGATGTTTATAATCCCTGCAGGGCAAACCATTTTTTTTTAAGTCTTATTTATTTATGGCTCACTTCAAAGTATAAGCTTTAAAATCTTTGCAGTTGGATTTTTCTGAAAGGAGATTGTTTTTTTGTTTTTTTTAATTTTGCAAAAAAAAAAAAAAGAGGCTACTTTTGGACTCATTTAGAACGGTGTGTGCTTCCTCTAAAGAAAGAGATATTAGTTTAAATGAGGTTCATCAAGAGGTTTTGGGGACGTCGTTTGCTGAAAGTGTCCAAAGCACATTGTTCGAGTGAAGGTGCCCCGGTGGTCTGATGAAAGATGCTTGAACTAAAGATGAGTTAGAGTAAGAGAAAAGAGAATCCGAGAGGCTGAAAGAGGAGCCAGACGGCGCAAAGTAGATTTGGCTGAGTGTCAAAAGGTGGATGGGAGGGCATGGAGAGGGGGGAGAGAGAGAGGCAGGGCAGGGAGAAAGTGGAGGAGAGCGAGCACAAATGAAGAGTGCGACAGATAAAGCCAGATACTGAGCTGGAGATTTAGCTGTTTAATCGAGTCGGTGAGGATTAGAGAAGGATTATGTAGGAATTGTGACATAGCAGCAAATTAGCCCGGTAGCTTTAATCTGAGAGGCGGACAAAGCCAAAGTACTTGACCAATGTGTGTGTGTGTGTGTTGTGTTGTGTTGTGTGTGTGTGTTGTGTGTGTGTGTGTTTCTACGCAAGTAATGAGGCGACATAATTTATGATGTCTGTTGAAACACATGAACTTATCCACTTCTTTCCTGCTGTATTATCATAATCACATTACTGTTTCTATTCATAGATGCCCAAACCTCTCCTCTGTTCCAGTGAAAGGTAAACTGCAGATTACTCATGAAAATAACTGTATTAATCCTCTTCATTACGATGCAAGACTGAGCACAGAAGTAGGCAACGGAGCATCCATGATGTTTAAGATGTTCGTCACAAAATGCTGGAACCCAAGAGAATAGTCCTCGTTGAGTTTTATTACATCTTTAACAACATGAAGACAGATGGGAAATGGTCTCTGCATACTTCCATTTAAATAGACCAAAAAAATAAAAGTTGTCGTCCAGGTAACAAAAATGTGAATGATTGATTAAGGCATTAAGGGGTTAAACCCTTGAAACCTGAATTTGTTTCCAAGTATTAAAACATATTTTTTAAATGTTTTAATAGTAGATGCTAAATTAAGTTGAGGACGTTTATTTTGAAAACAGCACATAAATAGATATTACATAAAAATAGCACATACACAGGACATCAAACGGATATTATTCTATCCCCGACTGGTCCTATGACAAACTAATGCTTGCAAAAGGTTCCTAGGTATGTATTGAAAGTGCATCAACTGGCAGTGGAGGAATACGGACGCTATTCTGGCTGCATTTGGAGCGGAAGCGGTTTGGTGCAAATTCGCGACAATAGGCATCAAGTTAAGACTTAACACAACCAGCCAAAAAACGTACGTTGGCGCTGCACTTCTAGAAAAAGAGGAATGCAGCGCGGCTTCTCTCAGGTCCCGCCTCCCGGTCTGCACGTGCACTGTCAGGAAAGTCGTCGGCTTGCGGCTCAGCTCTCGCTGTGCGAGTGAGTGCAATTGTATGACCAAAAAATGTCAAACATCCCAGAAATTCATCTGACGAGCCATTTTCCGCACTCGTGCCACCGTGCACAGCACACGACGTGTGAGCCAGCTGAAACTCCTCCACACTTCAAAATCAGTCCTGCAACCCAAAAGCTGAGATCGTACCGTGTAATTCTCGCTTTTCTTAACCTTTTACCTTGAAATGCAGCGATGGTAACACGGTACACTACAACACAATGCAGGCACTTGTGGACGTTTCTATTTCAGGGTAGAAAGGGTTAAAGATGCTGTGACCTACAAAGTGTCAGATGTCCCAGTTTTTAGTCCCCTGTGAGTTTGTGTTTATGTATGAACACTGTCTTTCAGGGGCTTTTTTGACTTACATAAATGTATTTAAATGTTTTACAGTGCACGTAAGAGATTCTGCAGGAAATTCCCTCTCAAAATTAATGCTTTTTAGAGCAGAGTGAAGTGTGCGCAGTAAACGCAGTGGGACAGCAGGAGCTACCTTCCAGTGAAGAGCTAAAACGAAGTGAGTCGTTCCAGTCCTGCGAAGGAGCCTGTCCTGATGAAACCTGATCAGAGCAGGTAGGCCAGGCGCTGTGGAGGCAGAAACAGTCCACTGAGTCTTCCACCCACCCTGTAACCTGCACTGACATGTCAAACACACGCGTACACTACAGTACACACACACACACACACACACACACACACACACACACACACACACACACACACACACTGGAGATGGCCGGTGCCTGACTGAGTCTGCACCTCTAAATGAGAAAAGATGGGGTGAAGGAGAGCAAAACATCTGAGTGATGACTTATTAATGCTTCAAATATGTGTGTGTGTGTGTGTGTGTAATGTAGTAGGGGGATGGGATTATAGGGGACAGGATGAAGTTGCTTACATAAGAGCTCATTTCCAGCCTACACTAGCACCTCTAACAGTTTGGCCGTCCTCATTTTCTCTTCAGCCGGGTCCCTGAAGCCCGGGGAGCGGCGGCTGCCCCGTCAGGACTCAAAAGACCGGCTGCAGACATTGTCTCGTGTTTGCACTCAACCCGGCACGTACTCTTCACCAAGGGGCTTGTGGGTAGAGTCCATGCCAGCATGGCTTATTTGCTGCCCGAGACAGAAGCTCGTGTTTGTTTGCTGCTCTTCTAACCCAGTTGTCTCTTCTTCTGCGGAGGCCTGGGAGAAAGCTGGAAGGCCAATCAGAACGACATTCACGGTGTGTCAGAGTCATGTGAAAGATCTCCCCAGACCACAAACACTAAACGTCCAGGTGGAATCATGTCCGGAGGGGTTTTTTTTCTAATCATGCCTTCACACACACTGACGAGATGGCACCGTGTGTGGATTCAGCGACCTGGAGCTCTCTATAGCAGGGATTTAAGCCCACTCATTTATTTACTGCAGGATAAGCTTTAAAGGACAATAAATAGTTCTGAACACATTAAGCGACATGTGATTGATTATATTTAGTTTTACAAACATGTCTTAAAGTCAAGGTTTGACTTTTTTTATGTCCCTTATTTACCAATCTAAAGCCATGTATATTTCTCCATGTTTACCTAAACTAGACGTGTGTTTGGGTGTTTACATTTCAAGTCCTGACCAATGGTAGTGAAGGATAATCTTCTTCATTGTGAGTAATAACTGTGACCATCAAGTCCAAATTTCCTGAAGCCAGAATTTCTGACTTTTGAGATCTAACTGGAACTCACCATGAACAGTTTATGTTTTCGTGTTTCTTCTGCTATCATGAATGTTTTGGCTTAAAACGAGTGCTGAAGTACCTGAAGGCAGTTTTAGTCTGAAGACCGGGCTGACCACCATTTTTTGAAGGACTCTGACTTATCTTGGATGCAAAATGATTTTTTTTTTTACCTCGGTCTCAAACTGAGCGGATTTTCCACTTTGTTACTGCGATTAAAAGGAAAATGTCTCTAAAGTCTAAATTCTTCAGTTGATGTAAAGTAAAGTTAAGGGTCTAAGTGAGTGACACGCCTGCTGCACACAAGACGATGTCGTTTCAGTGTCACGGTCTTGGTCTGCCTGGGTCTTTGACTCGTCTCCATCCCATAATATCTTCATGTCTAACCTCTGTTAGTGTGGTCTTGAGTCACTTATACAACTACTGGCTGGCCTCAGTGCAGTGTTAAACACAACACTGCAGGGAGGGAGTTGCAGCTACATGTTTGATTTGAAGCCAATTCTACAAACAGCGTGAAGTGTTTTACGGTTTGATACTCAGAATATTTAGGATTTCAACAACGTCATTTCAACATATCGTCAAATGACAGGCTGACGGGGTTCAAACAGCTTCCTTTATCTGAGCGTCCTCTTGAGCGAGCCCCTCTCTGCGTCTTATCTCCTCTGCTGATTTGTTTGTCTAACAGTTAAACAACACGACGGGGGTCGTTCCTGCCGGCCCTCGAGACCCTCTGGACAGATCAAGTCCGAACAGCTCACTTCTGAGGATGGAACAGGATATCACCATCACCACTGCCCACCACATAATTACAGCCTGGTCTCCCAGCGGACGCTCTCTGTCACTCCATGATTGTGGTCTATAAAGGGGGGTGGGAGGGGAGGGGAGGGGAGGGGGGGGACAAAGAAATGGAGTTTCAGGAGGGACAGAGACGTCCTGGAGAGTCGTGGGCTCGGTTCAGTGGGAGGAGAGCATTTTGCATTATGCATGGTGGTTGTTATTTTCATCACAAGGCGCTGTCAGGCGTCATTGTCGTTCCTGCGCTGTCAGCACATATTGCGCTCACAGATTGCTCTTTTGGCATCCACTTTAACCCTCTCGCTCCATTTTCTTCCCCCCCCCATCTTCACTTTAAGTCGTCGGGTTATGGGAACGGGAGATGGAGCACCCGGTGGGCTCCATTAACTGTCCACATCTTTGCAGAGCGGGGTGAGTCGTGGTGTGAGGAGGGCTCTGAGTCGAGTTAGCCCTCGCTGTCAGGAGAATGAGAGGGGCGAAAGTGGCTCAGGAGCCGCATGCATTATTTCACACAGCGAGTGACAGCACAGCACACAGGCACAAATGCCAACAGACGCAGGGGCGTCAGCAAGAGGTGTGTTTGGTGTGTGTGTGTGTGTGTTTGTTTGCCGCTTCATGCCACTGTGAACACTCTGAAAGCTCCCAGTATGAAGAGTCCTTCACATCCTGACTGTGATTTGAGCAGAAGAATGAATGTAAAAACATTCATGAGGCCTTGGTGGAAGATGTGAGTGTGAAAGTGGACATTGCCTCCTGGTTTGTCGACTGCTTCTCTTTAGCCTCAATTTGCTTAAAACACAGGTCAGATATCTATGAGATAAGTATGAAAACCTTTTTTTTTTTTTTTTGAATTCCTTAGTAAATATTTTCCTTATGGGCTCATAGCCTCAGGAGCGAGTTTTAAATCCTCGTCAAGACAACATAATGTGAAATGATTGATTATAAATTGTATTGCGAGGTATCGTTAAATCCTTAAAGGAAGGATACGTCCAACTTGTTGATCCACTAGATGTCGCCCATGAGCCCCAGCATAAAACCAAAACAAACTGCTGTTCGGAGACGCCTCTGCTAATCTGAAGCCTCCGCTCTCCTCCAGCAACACACCTCCAACCCCTCTGCACTCGCCTTCACAACCCAGGATTATGACCTTGAACGCACCGTATTTATTAAGAGCGAGCAGCAAACTAAATGGTCCTTTGCTCGAGCTGTAATGTCCTGCGGCCTGCATTGCTGTGTTAGCACATTTTGGCTAGCTTCATGTTGTACATACATTGACAGGAAATGACTGAGATCTAAAGACAATTAAGAGACATCCAAATAAGCAGTGAGTAGACATTAGGGATGTAACGATTCAACTCGACTCATGATACGATTCTCTCACAATTTATTTGAAGAGAATCTGGAGGTGATTGAAGCTTCTCATTGTGCTGTTGATCCAAAAAATAAACCCTGCTTTATTTGCACAAACTGAAATCAGACTTCTCAACCTATTGTAGCCATAATTCAAATGACTTCTACATGCTCGAGTCTATCGTTTCTAAAATGTCAAAGTCCTTCCTGCTAAACTCTTCTATAAATGACCCTCGTACTCTGAACAGTCCCCTCTCGCAGTGCTCTTTAGAGGCTCATTTCCTGGAAGACTATCTCATTCATTAGCGATGAGAAAATGATGCGTCATTAGGTTGTGTCTGCTGTGGCGATTTCATCTATAATTGAGGATGAAGCAGCGGTGTTGGGGTCGGTTTAATGGCTTACTCAAACAGCTATTCTTTCCTCGTCAGTTCACAGCCATCGCTCTCATTCTGAATGTTATTTGATGGCGATGGAGTCCTTCAGCCATGAAGCTTTGACCACTTAATATTGGATAACTTCCTTATTCATTTATTTATGCTGGTCATTTGGTCAGCACATTTTCACATTCTCGCATTTTACTCTGGTTTGGTTGGAGCTTGATGAGTCTTGTAGCTTGAAACACGATTCAACATATTTACTTTAGGGCAAAGAGTTTTTCAAATGGGGAAAAAAATGAAGAAGAAGAAGAAAGTGCCTGAAAACATCACAGAAAAATCCTGACAGGAAAACTCGGAATGAGTTAAGAAGCTTTTTGAAACACGAGACAGATGTTACATCACTCTCTTCAAAGGCATCAAAGTCTATTGACAAAAACAACATTTCTACCTGGGATAGGACTTGAGTGACTGGTATGGTTTGTTAGTGTTGTTATGTGACCTTGGAGTTGAAGGTTTGAATCCCAACAGAGAGGGTTTGGGGCCACTCTTGCTCAGTGGACGATGGGCTTGTTTCCCCATTCAAAGTTTGACAGATATCGTCTGTATTGCGTTCATCCAGATGTTTCACTCTTTGTGTGTGGAGTTTGTGATCTTACCAGCTAACAGTACCATAGTTGAGTAACGTTGACGGTTGTGAGGCAACGACCTACAGCCTGAAACCTGGTTTGCTTGGTAACGCAGCCCATCACATCCGCTGGTCACTTGCAGTCTTTAATTGAAAAGTCAATCAAACCAGAACTCAAGTCTGATCTCAATGCATGAAGTCGAAGTGATGATGGAACAAAGGCGTTAATAAGGTGCACTGTCTCTACGTTTCCCTGCGCCGCTCGCAGTACACGATGAATGGAGGAAGATTTTTAATTGCACAGGGTGATTACGGCGACCACACCCACAACATGATGGCGCCTGTCAGTGATGAAGCTTCAGATTCATTACAGGTAAAACTAAAGACAGATGACAGGACTACTGGTGTGCATGTGTTAGGGAGAAAGAAAAAAAACCCTACTAAGGAAAAAGAGGAGAAAGCTAGAGGGAGAATCAAATCCTGCTCACCACATGCTGCTCAGTGTCTCCTGTGTCCTCTGCCTGCTCCTCTAAATCCCCCCCTGCAGGCAGAGGGAGGAGGGAGAGCAGACAACCTGTGAGAGAGACAACAGGGACGCATGTTACAGGACAAAACAACCACAAACATCTGCAGAGTCGAACACAAACAACACAAAGCAGAACATTACTCCACCTCTTTGACGTTTATGTTCTGAGATGTTCTTCAGTGGTTTCATTCAGTGAACTCTCCTCCCTCGCACTCGGAGTGTTTCCCTAAATGTATTTCTGACCAGATGTAATCCTCACTGATCTATCCTTAACCTTTGAAAATATGGTGAGCCACACATGGCTATGGTGTGATGGATGGGATAAATGTCTGATGTGGACATTCCATATATCTAAGGCTGTTCTTGTCAACACATTTTTCACATAAGCCCTCTTCTGTCCTCTTCTTTCAACCTAAATTGTCCCCAAACGTTTGATATTCACTAGACCTTGAAAACAATAAGGATGCAACTCCCCCCTCCCACACACACACACACACACACACACACACACACACACACACACACACACACACACCTCATTTGATTTATTCAGTCTCAAACCTGCTGCTGATAAAGACACAGGGAAATAGAAATAGAGAGAGAGAACAGAGAACAGACCTGTGAGATAAAAGCTGAAATCACAGAGAAAGGACGACGATTGGAGTTGTGTATCTCACTTGCGTCGTGCAGGAAAAGCTGTGTGCTTCTACGATCGTGCGTTTTTGTATTACTTGATGTGTGTGTGTGTGTGTGTGTGTGTGTGTTTGCGCGTCACATCCTAGCCTACTTCCTCTTTCCCCTCCTGACATTTCACTTCCCGTCACAGCGGCCTGGCGTTCCCAGATAAGGCCTTCCAGCACATTCCTCCTTCCTGTCGTCGCTCTCCCACTCTATGCAGCACCAATTCCAGCACGCGGCGATCAATCCCACTGATAACACTTAGCTAACAGAATAAACAAATATATTCTCTTTTCTGCAGGTTGATACAAAATGCATGAGGAAAACAGCCTCTATTGTATCAGCAGGTTGTTGGGGGAAAAAAAGCCTTTTCTTTTGTGCTTGGCGAGTAATGCCGTACGTAGAATTGAATGTGGCGTTCGCAGCTGCTCAAATCAATAAATTGAAGTCGTTTGTCGTGAGTGGTTATGTTGTGGTGCAGGAAATTGTCCTCAGTCCTCATAGAGCACGTACAGTTAATTCAGCCCGTGTGACCACACCCATCCTTCCTTTCTGCCACTGTATCCCGACAGAGGGGCCTGGACTCATACAGCAGGTTTGTGTCTCCTGTTTCTGCTCATGTGCAGCAGCCTAAAGGTGCTGTGTAACAGGAGTCCCCCCCACATTGTCTATTGTCCTGAAGGATTGTGGGTAGGGGAGCGGGGCGGCAGAGCATACAAAGGCTTGATTTATAAGAGTCTTACCTGAAAGGAGTTGAGGTCTTTCCTGTGCTGCAGCTCTGGATCAAACAGACACCACTTCTTCTTCTTCTACACAGACGTGAAGAGAGAGAGAGAGAAACTGTGTGTGGAGGAGATTTGAATGAGTCTGTTCCTTTAAAGAAGAGAAGCAATCATTATGTAACCGACTACTGAAATGGATACGGGGATATTCATTACCTGTATGTAGGACATTTCACACCATGAAAATACTGACATATAACTTAAATTAGAATTTTACGTTCCATAATTTATAATCTTGCATTTAGTAGAAGACATCAACCAGTTTTCTATTAACGAATGAATAAGAAAAATATATGGCATTTCCTCATATATAAATTTTTTTCCTCAATTAAGAAAAAGACAAGTAGATTTTTTTTATTATTATTATTATTGTTTAAATAGGATTCAAGCACAGCAGCCCCCTCACTGAAGTACATCCTGAGCTTCAGTGTTGGCATGTTGCACATGGAGGTTCTCTTTCATCACAGTCACTGTCATGTAAAGTAAAATACACCACATGGCAACTCGGTTGAAGTTCTTGACAACGTTTCTGAACTGACCTGTGATAGGAGCCAGAATTATTGGCCCAAATAGATGCGCAAGAAACTGCAGTTCCTTGAGTGTCCACTTGAGGCTGGCTGCAAAACACAATAAATCCTCATTATGTCTCATACTAAAATGTTCATTTTCACAACAGAAAATGAACTTCTTTAGAGCCAGGTTAAAACAATGGTTTTGATCTGTATAGCTCACCTGCAGGGAGGACTCAAGGCTGGCACTGTTAGCGTTAGCCACACTTGGCAAACCACTTTACATTTAACCTCAGACCATTTCAGATAAATAGTGCTAAACTGACTTATCTTTAGAGCTGTTGGTTCGTCTAAATTTAAATTTCCTCATGTGGTTTCAGGTAAATTGACATGTGACGATAACAAAGAAAATAGCAAAGTGTTAGCAGAGAGTGTGATAGTTGCCAAAGCTACTAAATATTCACTAACGAATGTTTTACAAGCCAAATTATTTGTATCTTTTATTCCTCTAAAATTGACGGGGCAAACGTGTGTCACTCGATCCTCCCATCAGTACAGGAATGTGTTTCAGAAAGGAAAAGCTGTATAAGGTAATCTCTGGTTATGTTTACAGTTGCCATGGTGAGGAGACTTTCCAACCTTTTGATGAAAACATAACCACACTGGACTGTGTGCTGTGAAGAACAACACTTTTTTTTTTTATCACCTGTTCTTGACTCGTCTTGATCACATGCTTTAAAACACATCTGTCCACATTTCTGATGCTTTCTGAGAACTTCATAATGCAAAATGAGTCTTTAGCTAATTAGCTAATGATGATCGAGTTGCCAGAACTGAACTCTTTGACGTTGACTTACAGTGACAGGGATGGCTGTTTAGTTTTACCTCATTCAGAAGAGTACCTCTGATATTCTGGGGAGAAAGCCGGTCACATGTTCAGCTCTCTGTTCTGTGTGTAGGTTGAGGACAGAGTGAGCGAGCACGTCTGCTCCTGCTGACAGAATGCATCACATCGATTCTCATGTAACCTGGTGGCTCGCCTGTTGTTCACTTTACCATTTCAAAGTGCAGGTTTTACCTCTGAACTTCTGTACTGTGTGCCAAATAATCACCATCATTTATTAAGAGGAAAAAAAGCAATTTCAATATTAACATAACTTCAAAAGGATTACTTCGACTGACATTTGTACAGTCATGTTTTTTCCCTCGTATTTTCTCTTACAGTGTCCTCCATTTATTGTGTGTAAGCTTTTTCCTGCTCTATGTTGTGTGTGTTGCGGTATTTGGAGGCAGAGTTTCTATCTGCTGTTGTTTCTCATCAGCTGCTTCCTTTCCTGTGAAGACCGGTTGACATCTTTAGAAACATTTTAACATAACCTTACAAATTTGCAAAACAAGGTTTTTGAAGTGTTTCTGGGTAGATTAAGGGTTATATAAGAAATGTGACTTCAGCAGTGTGAACTAAAGCCTGATTTATACTTGGTTGTTGAATCTGCTGTACTGTAACATACTGCCTCGGTTGGTGAAGCTCTATACAGTAGGAGAAGCCTACTTCGGCCCTGTGTCCACCGAGCGTTTTCCGTCAGCGCCTGCATCTTTTTGGAGTTGTTTTCAATGTGTGGAGGGCGTTTTCAGCAGAAAGCGCCCAGCGTCGTTTCAACAAGCGCTCTGCCGTTTTTGTGCGGCCGCTCCGAGCACTCAAGTTAACAATCTTTCAAAAAGGCGCCGCTGACTTCACCGGCGCTTTTTTCAACGAACCATTCACAAGATTGAAAGGCCGGTACTCGTCACCTTGGCAACCAAAAAGAATGGCGGAGAAGTTGGTCTTGGCCGTGTCAGTTTTTATTAATATGAATGAATACAGGCTTCATCCAGTAGCATCTCCCGGACAAGGCAGAGATATTCCCCATATTGTTGTTTCTTACGGATCGTGTTGTACCCACATCCTCCTCGCTCCGTGTCTGATCGGAGCCGTGATAGCGCGGCCTTCATGAAGCTCATCATCCAGACTAAGTAGGAGGCCGAGAATATTCTGATTGATGCTCATAGTAAAGGGAACAAACAATCTCAAATATAAAAAACATGCAGTAAGAAGTAACAGAGCCGTGTCGTTCATCAGCGGACATTGTCAACAAACTGTTGCCATGGAGACAGGACGGATGTGCAGCTCTTTTTCTCTCAGCGCAGAAAACACTCATGCGAGCGCTTCTGAGCGCACAGCCAGCGCTTTTCTGCCCAGAAAAAAAAGTATGATGTGCGACTACTCAAAAATGTAACTAGGTTTAGAAACGGTGCAGACGGCAAAACATCTGATTGAACCGCTGGGTCGCAGTGCATTTCCTGCATTTACAACATTTTATGTGTTGCTGCCATTTTGAAATTACTGCAGAAGGGAGAACACTGCAAGTCAGTCTGATAAACTGCTGCTAAATATTTATCAGCTCCAACCACAACAAGACACTGTACGTTTGGTTCCAGTCCTCATGGTTTCCTATATATACGTAAACATATAGAGATTGGACAGAACAGAATTGCGACGAAGACGCAACAAAGTAGTTGTCCTCCCTACGACTGCTACAGCGTAGTTACAGAGCAGATTTGACTGCAGCCTTGTTTCTGTTCTTAGTTCACCTATTTCAGTGGTGTCCAAACTTTTTCTCTTGCGGGCCAAAATTGTCGCGTTAGATTCGCTCACGGGCCACAGGGTTTTTTTTTTGTGTTTTTTTTTTAAATATTGGAAGGAACTTTTTGTATTTTGACCTCTTCAAATAATAATGTAAATACACAATAACTAATTGCAGTGGGAAACTGTTGTGTTCTAATTTTTTGCAAAGAATAGTCAGGCTTTTATAGGTCTCCCTCGCTAACATGAAAAAGAAAAAAAAGAACAAAATATGCCATCTGATGAGGCCTGGGGCCAAAATCTTCAGATTCTTCGATTTGAAGTCAAGGGCCACAAAAAATCCACTCAAGGGCCACAAATGGCCCCCGGGCCGCACTTTGGACACCCCTGACCTATTTGATCCTCAAATGGAGAAAGTGTGTTTACCACAACAGCTCAAGAGTCAGTTTAACAGAGAGGGTAAACAGAGGGACAAACATATGATCTCATTATTGTTGTTTAGTTCACCTCTTGTTTATTTAGAAAGGTCTTAGGTGGATTATTGAACTGAAAATTGCTCCATTTATTTCACAACTCATAGTTGATCACGGTCTGACCATGTATGTATCACATCCTCCTGACTGTAATATTTCACCGACTTGAGGGCGGCCATTTGGGTCAGATATTTAGGCCAATGTTCTGCACAGAATGAACTGGAATGACCTAGCGGCCTTTACGTGTTTGATGTAGCCCAATAATGAGGTTAAAACTTTACATCAGCTCTCATTTTATTATGAATCCTCTTCAGAACTAAACACACTCTCACTGTTGTTTTAAGTACTGTAGCTACTTGTTGCTATAGTTAGTGTTAGCATGCTAACACATCAAACCGAGATGCTCAACATCATTAACTTTTACCTGTCAGATAGAAACTAGCATTGACATGATTATCTGTAGCACATTTTCTAACCCCTTATCTTCTACCATTAATAGTGGCCTACAGTCCAGAGCAATCAATTTAGCGAGTGAATTTGTAAATTGATTAGACGTTGAATTACTAATTTTGGTCCTGAAGCCAGTCATTTGGTCGAGTCCTCTTGTTTATACTTAAAGTGCGGAGCTATGAAAACAGTTTTGCGCGGTTTATGAGGCAAACCGTGATCAAATGCCTTAAAAAAATATATTTAACGCGTTATTTTCTTGTGATTAATTAATTGTAATTAACTCGTTAAAGTCCCACCCCTAATTTATTTTTTTTATTTTTTTGAGAATTTCATCCTGCTCTCTTCAAAAGTAATCCAGAATCTTTGCTTTGGAAAATATAAGAAAACAGCTTGTATGCAATAATAAAAAAAAACAACCTTGTCTGGCTCCTACCCTCCTGCAGCAGTTTAAGGCACTAATAATAGCTGTTTCAAATAATCAGTGTCATTGCTAAAGTTTTTTTTTGCTTTTGTAGCTCATTTAGAAGCATTGATTAATCATTAATAAACAAAACAAACAATAATAATTATAAACAAAAAGAAAAAAGCATTAATATTAATCTCAGTCAGTTTGAAAACAATCTTCTATCCTACCACTGTAGTATTAGATTTGCTTCTATCCATATTCTTAAATGATGATAATAAAATGTCTTCATGACAGTCTGATGGCCTTCTTGATGATTGATTACTCTAAAGCACAGAGCAACAAGGCTGTTGGTGTAAACTGTAGCAGCAGCTAATATTTCTCTCCCTGTGAGTTTGATTTCCATCAGTGACATGTTTACTGTCACTCACTTTTATTTATAGCAGCGAGAGAAGTTTGATCAGGTCCACGTGTTAGCAGGTGGATGTCAGCGTGTGTGTAGTACGACTCCCCGTCCGTCTGCTGCCTCCACCCCTCCACCCTGCACCAGATGTGCTTGTCTCTTCTGGGATTCTTACCTTTAGAGCTGCCTTTGAACACTGATAGGATTAGCAGAGTCGAGGCTTAGCACAGAGCCCTCGCCGCTTCGCCATCTCACCCAATCAGCTGTGAGTGTTGCTGAGATGAGAGGTAGAGCCTCCATGCAAATACCTCTGTCCACATGCTTTTATGTTGTTGCCACATACAGTACACACACATACACACACACTCTATCTCTCTCTCTCTCTCTTTTTCTCTCTCACACACACACACACACACTCACAATAAAGAATGCATCCATACTCGGCATGCTTACAACAAACCAATAACAATAATGTGTTAAAGACAGGGTAGGTTATTTGCTCCACATAAACATTTGAACATTTTTAGTTGAAATTGTATTTATTTCCTGACAGAAGTTAATAATTCATGTGCTCTGAAAAATAAACAAAAAAGTCTGTTGTCTGTAGCAGCTGTAAACACGTAAAAACTCCACGGATGCACGAGTCCACACTCAAAGCTGGAGCTGAATTCCACTTCAGGACCGATGGTGCGAGTGCATGTAAGGGAGGGGCGAGGGAGCACAAACATTTTATCAAAAATGACATCCCCTGCTTTTAATCTTTATTAATTAATCACAAAGACTGTGAAAGAAAAGGGACATAATCATGCTAAAGTGTAAATTCATGAATCAAATACAAGTCTGGTTTGGTTTAAAAAGATAAATAATGTCGCCTCTTAGTGGATACGGACAAACTTTTCTTGCATGTCGTTAACTTCGCACACAACACAGTGGACCTGGTTTTGAGGCTACATGATAAAAACTCTGAAATATGATTAGTAACAGTGATGAGAGCAGGTGTGGGTGTGGGTATGTGTGTGTGTGGGTGTGTGCGTGTGTGTGTGGGTGTGTGTGTGTGTGTGTGTGGAGGTGTGCGTGTGTTTGTGAAGTATCATGAGGTTCAAGTCATTTAATATTAAGGTTGAAGCTGCTCTCTGATGAGTGTGGTAGCGCCTGGCTTCTCACTGTAATCAGAGCTATAGTAGGATAATTATAATATATAAAGCAACAACAATAATTACAGCATAAATATAGGTCTTCTCCCCCGGAGTTTATTCTATGTACTCATACTGACCTGACCCCCCCCCCCCCCCCCCACACACACACACACACACACACACACACACACACACACACACACACACACACAGACACCAACGTTCATCCATATAATTACTATAAGAGGCATAATGTCTATTATTGAGTTATAATATTCATAATATGCATGACACATGAGCCACATTTCACTTCATAACGTCGTCCCTGGAAAAGGATCCGTGTTTAGACTTCAAACATGATAGTCGAGCTTTATGTGTGTCGCCAAAATTATTTGTGACAGCCACAAAACCCAGCGGACTCAGTGATAACATCAGTGGGCTGTTAGTCGAGCCAGAGAGCAGCAGGGCTCAGTTTAAACGCTGGTTTATTGTTTCTAAACAAGACGGGCAGATAAACACGGCATCAGGAAATATCTGGCCACTGAAGAGCTCTAAAAACGCTTCGTGTCTTTGCTTGAGAAAAATGAGCAATGCAGAAATGTTATTTAACACCCCAACAGAAGGGTACCAAAAAAGCAGGACGGTCAGGATCCCTTATGATGGAACCGTTCCCAACTTCTGAGCGTGGAAACGTCAATAAAAGGGTGCCATACTGAGCCGACCTGACCCCGGAAACAGGCCTTTAATGGGTTGGATTTGAACTTTTAGATGCATTTGATGTATGTTTGTGCTCCAGTGACAGATGTGTTACAAACAGAGACATTTCTTTCTCTGTATGTTGTTTCCTATTTGCCGTGAGGTAACTGCGTTTGGTTGAATTATTTTTAAGTCGGTTTTCCTATTTGAACACTTAAGTGCACCTGCTTGTGGATGAAAGACTTCTCCTTTAGCTCTGAACTGTCACTTCTAAATGTACTGTTACATCATCACTGTTAGTTTTATCGCAGTTCGAAGGCTTGAACAAGGCTTTGCAGGTACGCAAAAGAGAACGCAAAAGCTGTTCGTCATCATTGTGTGTTGTTTAAACGTCATTGAATCTGAAACAACTTCCGTCTTTATCTTTCCCAGAAGAATCAAACAGAAATAAATCCCCTTTAACTTGTCTTCAAGCTGCCATACACAAAGCAGGATTGAAAGCAGCACTATAAAGCAAAGATTTCCATGAGAAAGACCTTATGACATTTCTATTGTAGGTTTAAGTCATCACTTCTGCTCCTGTTCCAGCAGAGAGTAAATAATTCCTCACCGTGCAGAGATTTGGTTGGAACAGAGACGGGTGTCCCTCTGAATAATCCATCCACAAGCAGCTCTTTGATCATCAATACACAGGGGACTGTTACTGCTGTTTCCTCGCCTTCTCTTGAGGCTAACGCTCAGCAAACAGCCCCGCCACACCGAATTATAAGCTGAATCTTCAGGTGTTTTTTTTTTTTCTCTCTTTTTAACTCACATCAACTTTGGACTGAAATGAGGACAGTTTCCATGGCAGGATAGAGGGGATATCAGAGTCCCAACAGTAAAATAAACATTTCCTCCGGGGACGGTGAACTTTGCTGTCACGTCCTGCTTCAGAGAGCTCTTTTGTTTGTTTTCGATCTCCCCCCCCCCCCCACACACACACACACACGATCTCTCTGGGGTCGTTAATTAGGATATGAAACGTCTCGTGACTGTGAGGAGGAGGGACAGGATGTTATCAGAAGATGCTGAGGGGAGCCTTAGTACAATATACGTGACGTATTAGATGTGAAAACTAATGAAACGCTCATCCGTGAGCTCATCACTCTGTTAGTGTCAAAGCTGGACCGGCACATGTACGCATGTTAGCTCCTCTCTGTTTCAACTTTGTCTGCATTTGACTTGATTCCACCAAATCTGACAAGCAAAGGTGTTAATACCAACACAACATCTACGTGTTGGTCCTAAACCTAAAAACAATCCAGATTTTGTATCTTAAAGTATATGTCTGTTTTGGCGCCCCCTGTGGCCAAAGCAGGATGATCTTTTTAACTGCTGGTCCCGTCCTGTGTGAGTGTTTGAAATGTCATCTTTCCCTATTTTAAATCTCTTTTAGTAAATTCTACTTAAATTAGGTTTGTTAATCCCAATTAATTAAGATCTAAAATGAATGCCTTCATTTTTTATTTTTTTTAATGGCTTGCTATTTTGTCCCTTCAGGCCCTCCGTTGATAGGCCTGAAGGGAAGAAAAAGAAGGACAGCGCTGCGTCTATGAACGTCTCATTCCACTTTAAAAAAATGAATAAATAAAAAAACTCTCAGGCAGCTCAGTTTAGGAGTGGAACGTAATGTCCACCTAATGACATCAAACATTTCACTTCCTTACTGTTTCCTTTTATTTCTTGATTCATAACAATTTCAACTCACAATGAAGGACAGAGTGATTTCGTTGATGAACACTCAGTATTTCAAACCTAATTGAAGCAAGACTGTAACACACACACACACACACACACACACAGTCTATGGAGGCATGTTTTTAAAGGCTTGACCTCTCTGAGGTTACACTTACAAACACTGTGTGTTTGTGTTTCTTTGTTGTGGCCGTGACGTTATGAGTGTTGTGTCCTGCTGGGAGAGAGCCACTCTTATGAAATCCAGCTCCTGATGCAGGCCAGTCCCACTCTGTGTTATAGTTATTCTCTTTTTATTTTTAGGTTCACTATGATAAACCATCCACCAGTCACTCCTGAAAGACTCACTCCAGAGAACGTTAGCATTTATTCTTAGTTATCTTACGACTCTGTTGATTAGACAAAGGGTTTACAGAATATTTAAGGTCAGTGACATGCATTTTTGCTCAAAATAAAAAACTTTACATTCGTTAAATGAATCAGTGGAGTTATGTAACCTCGTTTCCCTTCGTGCTTATTTTGTGTTGCCACTTTGTACTGTTTCACAGATCAAATGTCTTGGTTCTTCTTCATGTATCCTGTGGCTGCTCGGTCTGAACGCTGAGATTTACTGAACTTCCTCATGGACAGCTCTTTGCTCCTTCTGTCTGTTTGTCCCTGGGCTGGGAGAAGGGAGGATGTTTTCAAGGTGGGATAGGAGCGACCCAGCATCATGCTTTAGATGGTGTCGATCGAGAGATGGAAATATGAGCTGCATTCAGTAGCCTCAAATAGGACAATATTTTCAGTAGATTCTCTCCTCATCAGCCTCTTTACTGTCTTCATCATCATCATCATCATCATCACTGTGGTCTTGTTTTAATGTCTGTTTTCATATTTGGAGTATGGTGTGGTTGTCTGTTCTTGGTGTATGTGTTTGCTGGTGATGAAGCGTTGTTGTCCCTGCTGCCGTCTGTTCCTTTTAGCATCATCTCGCCCAGTGTCCTTTAATTCCACAAGCAGAGCAGTCATTACTGCACGCAGGACATTGACGTGGCTTATGGTCTGTACCACGGCTCTGACATGTTCGCCCTCTGCTCACAGCATGGATTTTTTTCGTGTGCGATAAGCCAAGTTGAAGTAGCAGCTTGCTTCCTGCTGATAGGGCTTCACATCATCGTTCCTCTTCGAGTACATCAGCCGGGGAAGAACCTTTGGGCTCGCTGTAAAGGTCATCCTCTTAATAAGCGTGAAGCCTGATAAAGTTCTGGCTCCGGTCACAACATCATCGATTCTCTCATCTGCTTGTGTCTGTACTGAATGAGGTGAGGCCTGTGAATGCTGAAGTTTGATTTTGACATTAAATTTCTTTCAGAGAATTTCGCTCGTCCTTTTTGTCATCATCGCTCTACTTGTATCGTACCCTGTTACACCTTCACCTCCAATGCCCAGACAGATTTCCCTCATCTGTTTGCCTGAAAACCTTAGATTCCACATCTTCTTCTTTTTTTTTTTTTTTTTTTTTTTTTTTTTTATAAAGATGTGTTTTTGGCCTTTTGCCTTTATTAGAGAGAGAGAGAGAGAGAGACAGTGAATATGGTCAGAAATCAAGGAGAGAGAGAAAAGGGGATCGACATGAAGGACTGAAGCCTCCATACGTGGGGACGAGTGCACTGCCATTGTGCTACCAGCTTCACTACTGTGCTGTCGATCAGGTCCTAGTATACAGATGACAACATTATTGGGGTCAGAAGTGATTGTCCAGCTATTATTATGAACGTTTCAGCCAGTCATTGGTTATGAACTTGTGGGCACAGGAAAGCAGTCTGCTGGACAGTAAAGGAGGCAGAAACATATTAACCATGATGTAATGATGCATGATCCAATCAGCTGTCACCTAACAAGGATTAATGAATCTCCATAAAGAGACATCTGCACGCAAGCACATCTCTCGCAACATTCTGTGACGTCCTTTCTCACCTCAGCGCCGTGAAGAGGAAACACTGGGCTTCGTTCCATTTTGACAAACTGTTGGCGACAGCTGAGGCCCAAAAAGACGATGGTGAAAAGTCATCAGACAAAAGCTGATTCTACGATCAGAAAAAGCTCTACCTGGCTGAAGTGAGACTCTTTTCATTGGATAGAAGTCAAACCCTCCGCTGCTTTGACGGAGAAACCGGATCAAACATTCAATCCACAGAGAGAAACTTTCCCCTCCAATCTTTGCTCATTGGCATTTCAGGTCAAATTAGCATGTTAAGCTGTTTGACATCTTCAATTAGCATCGCTACACGGTAGATAACCCCATCCACTCCCCCCCCCCCCCACAAACCCCATACATTATCAGTCCGTGTGTCGAAACAAGATGAATGCCTCTCTCCCTCCTCTCACTGCAGAGTCCTTATCTTTGATTTCAAGCTTCGTCTTCCTCTCTCCTTCTGCGTCTTTTTCAAGGTTGTGCGAGCCTCAGCTCTTAATTACGGAGAAACTCTCTCCATACACCAAAGAGTCGCACTTTGAAAGATATGTACACACCTAAAAGAAAACGCACTTACAATAAAACGGAAGCCATAAATCCTTATAAAGAGGGCTTGTCAGAACCTTGGGATCCTTTGGGAAATTAAAAAAATCCATGAAGATTTCTAGAAAAGGAAATAATGACAACCACACACCTTTCTCCATTATAAGGCAGGTGGATTTGTTCCACACAAACTGAGAGAGCCATGCAAACATCAACAGCTGCTCTCACTAGTTCTGAGAGACAGGAGGCGGACCCGAACGCCGGGGTGTGCATTGCACCATGGGAGGACCAAATGGCGTCATTATGGACTGTGTCCGCTCCTTCAGTGCTGGATAAACTGCTTTCATCTCTCCCCAAAAACCGCTCCATCTTCCTGCTTTTGTGTCTTTAAAGTATCACTCCACTTCCCTGAGGGTCGCTCGAAATTCCTCAGCTTCCCTCAGCTTGTTGTGATGAAAGCGTTTTGTCAGAAAATCGGTTGAATTAGGATGAAAGTGTACGTGTTTGATCACCATAACTAATCAGTTTTTTTTACCTCTCAGAGCTCTGTGTGTTGGCTGGCAGCAGAGAAAATAAATTATGGATCAAGTGTGACGCTGGGAAAAAACACAGCTACTCAACGCTCAGACAACGAATGCTATACATGATATCACATTCATCAGAAATAATCTATACGCCTGAATGTGGTGATGCACACAGCCATCATAGAAGTGTTTTCACCTCTAGAATCCCATCTCTCCTGCTTTTACTCAAGCTTCTGTCAACCTCCTACCATGCCACCACATCTCTTTAATGACATCCACACACACACACGTTTGGTCGCTTGGGACCACACACACCCTCGTCCATCTTCCCTGACAGAACAGAGTCATAACGTAATGTTTGCCATCGTTTGATTAAAGTGGAGAAATGATACCTCGATTCCCAGATTGAAGGCTGCTGGTTTCTGTGCCAACACGCCTCGTAAAATATGTGTCGGTGTCTCGTAAACACACACACATCCATGTAAGGTCACACTCCTGCAGTAAGAGGAGGAGGGGGAGTGTGTGTTAAAGTAACCCTGGTCCAGTCGCTGTCACCTGTCATCTGTCCGGATCAGGCTGATTGATCTCCTCAGCTGTCAGTCAAATCAAACATCCAACACTGTAGCACTTTTTTTTTTTTCCACTCTACACTTTTTACACGGTAGCTTATGCTGCCGTACATACTGTTAAATTTTAGTCTTCTCTTTTTTAAAGTTCCTGGATGTTATGTTCAAGTAGAAGGGAAAAATAAAATATGAGTTATTAACATTGTTAACCACAAATTAAAAATGTGTTGTTGTTAGCTTGAAATAGAGAGGTAGCACAGCTTGGATTTCTTATCGGCGAGAGTGTGTGTGTGTGTGTGTGTGTGTGTGTGTGTGTGTGTGTGTGTGTGTGTGTGTGTGTGTGTGTGTGTGTGTGTGTGTGTGTGTGTTTTCTGCTAAAAAAAAAAAAAAAAAAGACCTTCAGTCGGTTACACCATCAAAATCAGATTCTTTTCGAAGAGAGTGAACGTGGGAATTAAAAGACGACAATTTAAGCTCTCATAGTGTTGAATTCATGAATTCATTTTTCAGTATGAGACACTTAACTATGAGTAAAAGATTTCAAATAAAATGTATGACCAAACAGGAGCTTTGATTGAACTTTTATCAACAATGCAGTGAATGGACAGTAAGGATGTTGCTTTAGCCCACCTCCAGTTGTTGGTGTTTTCCCTTGCTGATGTAGTGATGTAACAATGTAACTGAGGACTCATCGAAGGGAGAAGAAACAAAGTGATTGTGTTTGAAACAACAGCCAGGATTACATTCTTCTGAACATAAATGTAAACGATACGAGTGAAGGTCACGAGTCGGTATTTATACGTGGGTGTAGTTCAACTTACAATGTATTTAAGTCCATTGGTATTTGAGTTGTGGTCACTTCCTGTCTGACCTGGGTTCCTGGACTTCACTTTAACACAGCCGACCAAGACAAACAGGCTAATCCTGGAATAATGCTCCATCACTGCGCTATCAGGACGCCCAGCTTTTTCCTGCCTATCATCAAACACACAATGCAGAGGAAACGTGTGTCTTTGTGTGTAGATCCTGTGATTTCTTTTCTGCACATTGTGAACTTTTTGAACCTCTTTCCCTCGTTTTCCTTTTTTTTTTTTTTTTTCGCGCTTAAGCCGACTTCTGCTAAGTTAGCGCCAAGCTAATGAGCATGACTTCTTTTTCCGAAGAAAGCTGGAGCGGAAATGAGGTGCCATTGTCTCTGCCGGCTGATAACGCTGATCACATCGGATGGACGAGGTCTGCTTTTTTTTTTATCAGCCATGGGTTCAATAAGAGCCTCGAGCTCTGCCAATAGACAGAAAGTCAGTGATTTCTCTTCTGCAGAATTTCCCATGGTGTCTTCATCTGATGGAAACCAGCTCCAATTAAGCGAAGCTAAAGGCTCAGCAGCTATCACAAACCTACATCACACCATCACAGGGACACTGCAGCATGAGAGTATGAGAACAGAGCTAACACTGGACAACTTCGTCCAGTTTAGAAGGTTAAATATCTTTCTCAGTACTGATGAGCATGTTTGTCACAGAAAACATTGTAATGAAATGCATCAAACATGCAGCATGCAGACTGTCATGCTCCTGTTGTTGCTTTTGGTGACAATAAGCATGAAGATGCATTTGTAGTAATAATCCATGTGTAATTGAAATGACTGAGGAGGAGTGAGAGCACGCTCTATAAACTGGATTGAACTGATTTCCAACTTTTGAATGAATGAATTCAGACTTCATAGTGTTAACTTTGTAACCAGAGATTCAACTGTGCTGTCAAGATGAACAGTGAGAGAGGAGCATCATAGGTAGATAGAAAATCTGAGCCGTCTACATAACTACAAACCCCTGCTTCAACACACACACACACACACACACACCTCTTCTGCAGTCACAAACACACCCACACACACCACTGACCCTCCTGGCCTCATCCTTTCTCTGTTCCCCCAATTAAGCAGACGCTCCCCCTCCTCTCCTCCTCTCTGTCGGTGTATCACGCTGATGAGCGGCTGGTGGTTTTCCACTCGAGGACAGAGACGACACATTCTTCTCTTCAACAGTCCCACCGCTGTGACTCTCCTTTAATTACACTGGAAGGAACAGCAAGCGCACAGTTATCAGATGACGAGCTCCGCCTCCGTCTCTCACCCCGAGTCCTCTCTGTGAGAATGAAGCTGTCTGTGTGTTCTCTTCAATTTCTGCCTCTGTGAGGAACACATTTCTTCGTGTGAACTGTTAGACTCAGGAAAAAAAACAACTGAGCACTTTTCAAGCCTTTTTTTACTGTTATAACTCCTGCGTTATGTCTGTGTAGGCTCTCTGTTGAACCCTGTATGCTGCACCTGTGTGTATGGTGCAGGGTAAAGGTCACAATCATGACTGCTTAGGAAGGCTGCAGCAGGATCCTTTTTACCAGTTACTGAGAAAGCCCCCTAAAGTGCAAGTGATGAGGAAACTGAGCACATTATATATACTGTGTACATATACTGTGTATATATATATATATACTATGTATGTATACTGTGTATATAGTGCTCTGTATATTATAAACTATAGAGTGGTCGTATAGGCATCGTGTGAACTCTTAGTGGAAGGTCTATTGAAATGCAAAATGTCATTAAGTCAGTTTAAGTTGCTGTTCTCTACATGCAAATACTAATAATCCTGAACATTCAAATTAATGAATAAAAGATGAATTGATGCAGCAGAAAGTGTGACTCCATATAGAAAGATTTTCTCTCTGCAGCTCCAACTGAAACTTCTGCTGGTTAGTTGCTTTGACCACAAACTAAGCAGTGTGTGTGATCCAGCGAGTCGAAACTGTTTGTGAAAACTGAACAGGTCAGTAATACAGACATCAATGCTTGGGGTGATTGGGCAGTGATGTCATCGCGTGGTTTGTCCAGTTTAGTGAAATCTGTCCCCACGCTCCGTCTGCAGCACGTGGAACAGAGCGTCACCGCCGTGCTCTGCACTGTGATTGGACAGAGTATAATAACATAAAATATTCTTCATCAAAGTGAATCAGTGAGGAGATGTTTGTAGCTTCTTAGAGACACAGTAGGGGGATGAATCTAAGGTGTTGTCATGATACGATGAATAGAGATTGTTGGGACCATAATACAATATTTTTTGATTAAAACAATCTTGCAAATATGATTTGATAAAGTTTGATACTGTGGGTTTAACACACAGATGACTGGAGTAGAAAGTTTGTACTAACTGTATCATGAATCCAAACTAGATTCTCTAATTGAGACGTGACCCCGAGAATCGAAATCCATTCGTGAGACACCCAAACATTCCCATCTCTGAGCCCCCTAGTGGCTAATTAAAACATTGTTCTTTGTCGGACCAAAAGTCATCCTTCAGCTTCCTCTTTAACATGAGACACAAAGAGATTTTAGGCTTAAACTCCAGAAACTCTTTGCACTGACTGATACCGCACAGGTTTTTTTTTTAAGCGGCAGACTGCTGCATCATCCGTCACTTTTCTCTTATCTATAATTCATTCAATGCTTTTGTTCAGTCCTTGTTTAACTGTGCCACTAATGTGGCTCTTTACAAAAAGAAAGACTGTGAGACACAGCAGAACTCACCCCACTCTACAACACCAGCCTGACAATGTCCTCTTTTCTGTCACACTGAACAACTGTTACACTCCTGGAAACAAGGACAGTAAATCAAGTCGCTCCAACTAAGAAACTAACAAATGTCAAATGTCCCCCAACAAAAATCATTATTTTTAATCGAGTACAAAATGAGCAGCATGAATTCAATGAACCACTTTTTTGATATTTGTGCCAAAAGATGACTGTCGCCTTGTTCTGTTCGATAAATAATTCCCCTGAGCATCCTTTGTTGGTCAGTTTGTACTTAATGTCTGCTGTTAAAGATTCATACACACATTAAAGGGTTAAAATGGAAGAGGTGAAAGTGAAATCCTCTCCTTCGATAGCTGCTGAAGTGTGATGTGTGGTGTTACACTAAATAATTCAGTGCTGAGATTTCTGTTAATGTGAATCCTTAACAGAACAACACATTAACGAGATAGTGTACATTTATATTGTGTGAGTGGCTGCAGAGGGAAAGTGTTGCATTTGTGAGGTGGAACATTTAAATCCTGGACTTGATGTGGCTCGCTGATCTCTCGGTTCAAATCCCAGAGGAGCCCCCGAGTGGCCTTGTAATAAGTCTCATGAGTACACTTAGCATTTGTACATTTCTCCGCTGTAGGATGAATACAGCTTTAACTGATGGTTACAACACATAGCCTGTATCTGAGATTGAATATATAACTATGTGGATGCTGTTTGTAGTATTATTCTGACTGAATCATCACAAGGACAAAACTTCCAACTAAACATCACGGGACATCTTTGTAGAGTCAAACCTCATTACTAAACCACACAGACACTGTTACTGCACAAGACTTCATAGAGAGGCTCAAGGATCTGATGTTGCCTCATAATCCCTGAAGTATTTTCCACTATGCTAAAGGTTTCTGTTTGCAGGCTGTGAAAAGGCAGCACGTTTCCTCGAGATGTTCCGAGGTGACTAATCTTGAAGGTTGTTAAACACAAATCTAAATTCAGACTAACGGGCTATGCTAAAGTGAAGACAGGAAGAAAAGGCTAAATTGAGCTCTATATATTAAAAAAATATCTGACGGTAAATAATAAAATGTGGTAATGTCCTCGGGTAAGACAATTAACCCTGCATTGCTTCTGCTGCTTCGGTGTACGAATGAATTAGTTACTTCTGATGAAGGACATTACATAGCGTCCTCTGCCATCAGTGTGTGCTGGGTGTGAATGTGTGTGTGTGACATGCAGTGTAAAAGTACTTTGAGTAGTAAGAAGACTAAAAGAGCGTAATATATAAGCTCATGTCCATTTACATTTACATCCAGGTATAGACACGGACGAGAAGGCCCGCAACTCAGGACTGAAGCCTGTCTCAGGCTACGACCTGAGAGGACTGGAGCCTGTCTCAGGCTACGACCTGAGAGGACTGAAGCCTGTCTCAGGCTACGACCTGAGAGGACTGAAGCCTGTCTCAGGCTACGACCTGAGAGGACTGAAGCCTGTCTGTCTCAGGCTACGACCTGAGAGGACTGAAGCCTGCCTCAGGCTACGACCTGAGAGGACTGAAGCCTGTCTCAGGCTACGACCTGAGAGGACTGAAGCCTGTCTCAGGCTACGACCTGAGAGGACTGAAGCCTGTCTCAGGCTACGACCGCAGCTCGGTTACAGCTCTGATGTAATGCTTGACCATCCTATTAACATACACACGTGTTAATTTTACTGTCACATGTTAAACCGTAGACCTCATGAAGAGCAGCTTCTTCTGGACATTTGTAATCATTTAGTCGACATGCCTAGTTTCCATTTCCAACTTCTCAAACACAGAATCATAATCACACACACACACACACACACACACACACACACACACACACACGTGAGCTGTGCTCTCATACAGTATGTACAGGTACAACATTAAATCTCAACAAACATGGCAACCAAAGACAAGCAGTGTAGATACGTAATGTATCATATATATATATATTGATAGCTGTCCTTATAAAAACCTTTGTGCTGTATAAATAAAGGTTAGTCGTGATTGACAATATGGACTCTATATGAAAGACTATATAATCTTTATTTTTAAAGGATATTGTCAGCTTTGTGGTGTATCAGCAAAAAAAACATTTACCTTATGTACTATTTCCACTGTATTTGGTTGAACTCCACATGGGCACTTACACATACTAACCTACTTTTGATGACAGTTGAGCCAACCAATCAGAAGTCAGATCTGGTGAAATCGGGATAAGCCGTCCCATGAGTGTCCCCCTGGAGGTTTATCTCAGTGAGAGAGAGGACAGTATCATGTCTCCACCCGGCCTCCAGAGAGAGGACGAGGATGGGGACAACTTTGAGCACTGAGTTACATCTGATCATCAGATGATATCATCGTTTCCCTCCTCTCCCCCTTTCATCACGCTGTTCCTCATCCTGTCAGCCTCTCAGCTCTTTACTCTCAATCTTTAATGGGATAAGAGTTGGATTTCTCTCCAGCTCCTTCTTGAAATATAGAAAATATTTGAAATTATTCAATCTTAGAGCATTCCCCCCCCCCCCCACTGTCTTCAGCAGTTTACTCAAAGTGGCTGATATAAGTCTCTGAGGAAGTGACCCACCCACCCCACCCATCTTTTTCAGCATGAAACACGCCAGTTAAGGTCACGCCCATCAAAGGTTGCTTGTCTCCTGCTTCATCTGCAGTGAGCTCTGCACAAGTAAACAGGCTCAATCTGAAGTGTTTCCTGTAATTAGGAGATTTGCACATACACAAACACACACACACACACACACACACACAAACTGTTTTCATCAAGGGAAAGAACTGTCTCTGTTGTGCCTCCATGGTGCTCAGCGGACTGCCAACCAACTCGTGTACAAAACACACACTTGGCTCTGAGGTTCAACACTCAACCAAGGAGTCACGTGTCGGCATCACCTCATTTTGTCCACACTCATTTATTAGCTCATGTCCCTTGTGTGTATTTGCAAAATGGCCATATTTAACATTTTTACAGCCGTGTAAATGCCTTGTAGCTTCAAATAGTTTCTGGAGCTCCCAGACTCCTCTGACAAAAACAGCCATTTTACTCTGCAGATCATCACAGATGCTCGTCTGCTGCTGCTCCAATCGTTTCAGGGTCTTCTCCGCAATTGTTTGTGACACGTTTATTTGTTTTTTGAGGCTGAAAATGTAAAACTCTCAGGTAATGCATTTACAAAGAAAACCATCACTGATTGAATCACCACTGTGTTCCGGCTCTTTTTGTCAATAGAGTTTGGTTGTTTTGATGAAATCAATGTAACATTTCTGTCTGTTGAATGTAAGGAAGTTGCTCGGGCACTCTTTCACGTGCGCTCCTCTCGCTCTGACATTTCTCAATGTGTGCATGTCGGTAAGTTCCTGTTTGAACCTGTGCATGTGTTTTGGCCTGTGTGTTCAGCACGTCTCAGCAACAAAATGAAAAACAAGTGAACATCCCCTACCCTTCTTGTCACATATTTGCACATGCAAGATTTATTTATTTATTTTTTGCATGCAATAGACAATTAAGTATTTCTATTACATTCTAATATCATCTGAACAGAGTTTGTACTTAGCAGGCCTAAGGATGAATTATCCTTTAACTCCATCTGCATGATAGATGTGTAGAAACTGGTTGTACATATTAAGACAATCTTTTTTTGCTTTTACCTGAAGCAGAATTTATGCTAATGATAATGGAACATCATATCTTAAACAAAAGAAAAAAATCTCTAGCGTGTGCCGTGATTCATAAATGTTAGGAGACCCCTGCTTGATGCCTGCCATCATGTTCCCTCATCTAAAGACCATAAAGTCCTTCACATGCACACTGGTCTCCTAAATGAATAAACCCTGAATGAGAGGTTGTCCTTGTAGCCATGAAACACCTTGTTAAATCAGACTTAGTGAAATACCCCCATTATCTGCAGTGAGAGCCATCCAGACCTCATTACTCTCTCTTTTCTCTTCACACTGCACGCTCTCTCTCCATCTGCACCTCCATCAGTCACCGCGGAGTATTTAAAGACAATCTCCATGAAGCCTGCAGAGCTGATCTCAGACCTGCCACGGAGGGAAGATTAAGCATCAACCAGCAAATTAAGAGTAAAGAGCCCCCGTGTCCTTGTTCATTTCTCGATTCATCCCTCCATTTTCTTTCCATTTATCCATTCATCTTTCCCCCCGGTGGTATGCATCCTCATTTGAATCAGGGGAGGATTTCTGTCAGGAAATCGTCTTAAAGCAGCACTTGGCAACATTTTTATGAGGGGAAAAATGTGCCAGAGTGATCAGCCACAGTAATGAGGGGATGAAGATTTGGCCCATTTTACCAAATCAAATGAGTCTGTCTGGAGTCCTGAATGCACGTTAGAGAACAAAACAAAACAAAACAACACCTGGAGACAAAATAAAGGATTTAACTAAAGAGTGAGGAAGCACAATACTACTGCAGAACTCATCAGAAGCAACCCAATCTCATTATTCCTTCAGACCACACAAAGATACTTAAAGGAATAGTTTTGTATTTTGGAAAATATTTGCTCCCAAAACTGCTGCAACTGTATCCATCCTCTATAAAAAAAAATACAGCCAAGATTCAGTCATAATATCAACATTCACCATTCAACATACACCAAAGGACTCTGAAAAGGAGCATTTATCAAAAATATCTGGACTGAATATTCCTACCCAAGAAGACACAAAGCGGACTTTCCTCTGAATGTTTCGAGTGTGAAGTGGGTAAAAACCATCGATTATACCAACCATGACTGTAGTCCCAGTGAAGTCACCTATGGATTCTGAAAATATGTTATAAGGTGGTCGCCTTATTGAAAATGCTTTCTCAGGCGAGTAATGAGTCAACCAACACAGCAGACATGTTTAGAACAGAGTTCATCGGGATTCCTTGGTTTAGGTGCCAGCCTCAAGTGGACACTCAAGGAACTGCAGTCATTTTGCACCTTTGAATTGGCTTCATCACCAGAGGTTACCACTCAGTCTAACGCACCCCAACATGTGTATAATCAGTGACCGATTATATGATTTCAACATTAGGCTGAGTTTTATGTAGGGTAATACCAAGTGGAAAAATCCGAGAAGGAAAATGAACATTAAGAGAGGACTAAAATGTGGCTCAAGCTGTCATTTAGGTCTGTATGAATGGTCTTTGAGATCGTGTCACCTTAAATGTATGGCTGTGTTCTCAGCTTGTTTCCTTACTTTCAAAAGGCCAACATTCAGTTTATAGAGGTTTAAACCAGAAACCATATATTCGACATGGGCAAAGGTGTGTGGTTTTTAAAGGGAGGCTTTGGTGAAGTCATAGGAAGCAGAGGGCTGTCTGGTTCTTCACTGTCACCACTTTCTATTCGGTCTCACAGGAGAGAACAGATTTAAAAAATCAAGACTCTCTGAAACACATTTTCATTGTGTCTTTGAAGCTACTTGCACACTTTGCAAGTTGGTGGGCCTAAAGTGACTGAAAGCCTGAGGCTGACTTTTTGAATTCTGAGGACTCCAATACCCAAAAGTCATGTAGCATGACATCAGACGAGCCAGTTTGTTCTTTGTAGTGAGGAGCTGTAGCAGAGGAAGTGAAGAGGTTTCTCTGATTATTCCAGACAGAAAAAAACACTTCCAACTCTCAGACTGGGCTTTACATTGGATTGCATCACTTCCTGTTCATGGAGGGATGTTCTTGTTAGTGACACGTGTGACAACAAACAAGAGTACTAATTAGTACATTTGTCTTGTTGTTCCTGCCGCACAACAGGGAAGTCATTAAACACGGAGTGCATGGTCAGTGTGTTTGTCGACATCATGCGTGGCAGTGAAAGTCACTGCTTTCAGATTCATTGTGGATAAAGATTTGTGTGTAGATGTCCGTCACTTTGCATTTTTCATGGAGCTTGTGTGTCAAACACACACACACACACACACACACACACACACACAAACAAAAAAAACACACCCAAAGAAGTCTAATCAATTTTTCAGAATGTGCGCGACACCTGCCACATTTCCACTTCGAATCCTTTCTGATGAACACAAAGGCACACACACATAAAGCAGGTGCTAAACGTCACATGACACTGATTTAAATTGACCTGGGTGCACTTTTCCTCCATGCTGGATTTTTAAAAAAAGGAATAAGAAGGTGAATAGAGGTTGGAAGATTAAAGATGGGGAAGCACAAGAGAAGGCGAGGGAGGAGGCGATGTGAGATGACACTGATGGAGAGGGAAAGAGTCAACCTGCTTTTAGTGTGTCACGATCCTCTTCTTCTCTGACCAAGGCGAAAGCAGAGAATAGTGTCGTCTTTTTGTTTGTGACGGACACTGTAGTCATATTTTAAACGAAAAGACGTCAACAATAATGGAACAGCTGAATAAGTGTGAATAAATATAAATGGACAAAATGAATTTGATTTAGGTCCACCTTATGAAAAGGTGAATAATTAGAGGGAGAAAGAGACGATAGTGAAGTTTATGAAAAGGCAGAGTGGATTAAAACGTCCATCTGTATTTGTTGTCTCTTTACCCTCCTGTATTTGTACTCAGTCTTATTTAGCCATCATAAAGGGAAAGTGTACACTTTAGTTGACTCACAACCAGAGTGAAATCATTTCCCACCAAATGATTTATTTACAGTAAACATGACGGAGGCAGAGTCAGCCTGCGAGCGTAAACACAGCGTCAGACTTGACATCTTCTCTCACACAGCTGCACTTTCACTGACCGGTGATCTCTTCGATGTTCGAAAAAAGAAATCACATATAACAGTTATTTATTGAACACGCAGCAGGGACGTTTCATCTTTGTGTCTGTGAAAAGCAGATGTGTTTTGATTCTCTGCTGCCACCCTCTGGCCATAGTTGTGCACTACATTCAATTTTGCCATCAAAACCTGATTGTCAGTTTTTTTATTCAGATTTATGACGGCGTCTTCTTAGATAACAGCGTCTTCTTAGATTACAGCGTGTTCAGTTAGACAAGCCGAGTTTTTTTATATGTATAATTATAATGAATATATAGTCCAACCTGGAGTTTAGATACAGAATAAAGTTATCAATAATGATCATAATGTACTCGTGAGAACCAATAAAACATGTTTTTGTGTCTGTTATTGTGTCAGGTCATAAGTACCCAGCCTGCACAGAGTTGGACTGAACCTACAGTATATTCATAATGCGTAGCATAAATGGGTAAATGTGCATACTCATGTCATTAGCATCTCGCTGCATCCAAATATTTGATTTCCCTCTGTTCTGGAGATATCACGTACATGTCCGTTGTTTTCTGGAGGTCTCTACTGACAGTGTTAGGGATGTAACAATTCACTCAACTCACGACACGATTCACGATGATGGGTTCAACATACGTCACAAAATCAGACTGTAGACTAATGATGAGTGAAACAGCTTCCTTCAGGAGCTGCTGACCTGCTTGTCAGTGTGTTTGGTCTTTTAAGGTTTTGTCTTTGGGAAGCCAAAATGCTTCCACACCTCTGATTTAAAAGACGGTGGTGCGTCCTCTGAGTCTTTCTCTACAGCTGCTGACGCTCACCATGTTATTGAGATTCATTTTTCAGACTACTGATGTGAACCTTAACACCTTTGAATCATTTTATCACGATGAATCTTCACATCCCTACTACTTATGTTTCTCATTATTTTGGGATTATAACGCTGGTTTTCTCATCATTTCATATACAATTAAATGTTTAATCTGGATTGATTTATCTTGTAATCTGGCGATAACAATGTCTGTTTAGGGCCTCCGTAGCCTGCAGTGTATCCTGGTAATATTTTAAATGTTCTACCTAATCTAAATATGATGGAAACATGACGCTCATATTTGGGTTTACAGAACACTTTTTACAGAAAACTTTTCATCAGAATGGATGAAAGTCAGTTTTGCAGAACGCTGACAGATTGTCTTCTTCCTCTTCCTCTTCCTCTTCCTCTGTGCAGGTGTATGGGCTCAGATCACGATGCCTCAGACCAGTATGGATGTGATCAAAGGTCAGACTGTGGTGCTGAGGGCGTCCTACAGTGCTGTGCCGGGCGGAGACCTGAGCACCAACACCATCCTCTGGAACTTTGTCACCGGCAACTCACAGCAGGTAAGACAAACATGGGAGGCTGCAGAGCCAATCGAAAAATAACGAAGTGATATCGGTTAACGTCTTGTTCCATTTTATAAATCTTTCTGTACTGAGCCTGCTGTTGGTGTGATATCTGGGATTACAGCTTCAAAGGGTGTTTGTCTGTTCTTATGCTGTTAATCTGCAAAAGCTTTACCTTTGTAAACCTTCAGAAAATAATCCAAGACAAAAAAGGCTTAAAGCTTACATACAAGCACTGTCTTATACTGCTCTAATGTACACACTGAGCATAGACTGATGGCATGTATGGAGTCACCGAGGTGCTGTGAAAATGAAAACATTTTGAAATGAATAGATAAATAAATGTGGAAATTAATTAAATTAATCAAACCATTAAAACAATATTAATAAGCATTATCATATATTTCTGTCAGTAATTCATCTCATCGTTCACGTTCAGCCACATTAATGCAGTTTTCTGCTCTTCTGTATTATCTTCCCTAACTTGGTGCTGACCAAATTTGCCGCTTTGCTAACACAGAGCACTCTTATGGTCCCTGAATAACATCCCAGCCTCTACGACACTGATCATCAACAGACGCCCCCCCAGCCAGTTGTTTGACAGCGCACTTCTTGTATAGATGTGTTTTATGTCCTTGTAGCTGACTAGATATTAAAAATCATCTTACAAATCTCAGTTGTCAACGTGTTGGACATGACAAGTACAAGTTTGTCTAAGTCAAGAGAGTTGTACGAATTGAGCTTTTTCTTTCGACGCTCAACAGGGCAGACAAAGATGTCAGGTTTACTGTAACTTTGGCCGTTTGGTTGGATCCTTGTCCCACTGACTCGACAGTAAGAGCAGGTTAGGAAACCTCACACACTGCTAAGCGTTAGCTAGTCAAGTCACTGTGAAACAATTTGGGAGCTGAGCTGGTAGAGTCGCTCGTCTTTTAAATGGAAGGTTGGGGGTTCAATCCCCAGCTCCTACAGCGATGTGTCCGATGTGTCCTTGGGCAAGTGTTAACCCCAACTAGCTCCTGCTGCTACATCAGTGGCATATAAATGTGTATGAATGGAGTACCGTAAATTCCGGACTATAAGCCGCTACTTTTTTCTCACACTTCGAGCACTGCGGCTTCTACTCCGGTGCGGCTAATGCATGGATTTTTTATGGGGGACAATGAGCTTCTGCCGCAAAAACATTTGACTTCGTCACGTCGGATCTTAATATCAGTCATTTTGCGCTTCATGCACGCACCCTCATGATGGAAAACACACGGAGAAATACATATGATGCAGCTTTCAAGTTAAAGGCGATCGACCTGGCTGTCAAAGAAGCTAACAGAGCTGCTGCACGTTAAGATGACACTGACAGCGACAACAGAGACTGAGGAAGTGAGTAATGAAGTCATTCTGAGGCAGTGAATGGATGGACTTTTTCTTGTGAAATATATTACGGTCATCTTTTTCATCAGCCGTGTTACAGACACCGTCGGCTAGGCTTCGTATTGTAACGGTTCATGTTGTAAAGTCAGTAGTTGGTAATGTGTTCATAATTCCGATTATGTGGAGAGTCAGTGAATGCACCAGCGAGAACGTGTTGAGTGGCTGTATGAGAGAACGCTGGGGGAGAGAGTTGGATTGTTACGGCAAGTTATGTGTTGCTCTCCGCTGTAAACGGCGTGGTCACGGCCGACAGTGATCGGGTTATTAAAAGTTATTATTTGAACGCTCTCGTCGTCCTTTAACGTCCGTACGGACGCTACAGTATTTGCGGATGTTACCGGTAGCCTACGTCTGTGTAAATAGCTCTTGTTATAGCGTGGACACCTGCGGCTTATAATCAAGTGCGGCTTATATATGTACAAATACATTTATTTACTTATTTTTAGCCGGTGCGGCTTATATCCAGGTGCGCTCAATAGTACGGAATTTACGGTATTCACTTTACATAGTAACCTCTGCCATCAGAGTGTGAATGTGAAGGTGTGCCATGCAGTGTCCCGACCATTTACCAAATACATTTATTACATATAGTTGTTTTTCTTATTCCTTTACAGAAACTAAATAACTTCATCTAATACATGTGCTGTCATAAAGTGTGTTTTGATGCATTAGGGGAAAAAACCCAACATGTATCCTGAACAGATGATTTGTTATAAACGTGAAATGAAGCTGAGAGGTTTTGCTTAAAAAGTCTATCTCTGTAAATCTCTCTGTGGTTTTTTTTACACATTATCTACAAACCTGATCATGACTCAGCTTACGTATCTGTGCAGCTCAGATATTTGAGCTGTACAGATGGACAACCTAAAAGAGGATCACAATCAAACAGAGAACAGGAAAAGAGAACTCACAGAGCGCTGGGAAAGACACCGTTGATTAAAAGTCAAGCGGGTTTTTTTTCGCCATCCGGTGAGTCACTGTGCTGTACTGTAGCCACTGTCATTTGTAGCCAAGAAAGATGAATAAAAAAGAGCCAACTGCCACTGTGTGTGTGTGTGTGTGTGTGTGTGTGTGTGTGTGTGTGTGTGTGTGTGTGTGTGTGTGTGTGTGTGTGTGTGTGTGTGTTACAGGGATGTACACACGTCCACTTGGTATTCAGTCCAGCAGCTAATTTGACGTAATCTTTTCAGACTGTCTAACTGCTTCTTTAAGGGAAAGAAAAACTGTCAGAGATTTCTCCAACTTAAATTACTTTCCGAAGGCTCAGAGTTCGACTCGTCCTCTGTCACTTCCCTCGTTCTCAGATCAGACAGCTGGTCTGGGCCCTACGCCTCATTACATGACTCTTCAAAAAAGGTTCCAGTGCCATTTATGGCTTGATTGGTTTATTAAAAACGAACCGTCCATCTGACATTGGTCGAAGTTTTTACAGGTTTACAGCTGCTACAGATTTCCTTTGTTCCTTTTTCAGAGCACATGAGATCTTAATTACTGTCAGGACATGAAGACAACTATAACCAAAAACTTAAAAAGTGTATCTGGATGAAATTACCTACCCTGCCTTTAACAGTGGAGTTTAGTCAAGTCTTTGTTTATTTTCTTTATTTCAGTGAGTCACTCGCTTATTAACTGCTTTTTTTCCGCTCTGAATAGTTTCCCCTCCAATAAGTCCATCCTAAAACTGCTAGCAAGTCTATTTAACCCAAGGTTCAATAAAAAGAGCCACACATGAGGACTACTTTCTCTTAGTAGATCTGATCAGTAGAGCAGAAGTTGGGATGCATATACGTCGTGGACTCAAATGTTTGACAAATTCAGAACAATCATTATTTGAAGTGCAATAGATGCAATGAAGGAAAACGTCTCTGATGGATGTCTGTAAACTGGTTCCTTGTTTGGCTCACTGACATTCACTTCCTGTATGTTTGTTTCTGCGGTAAAGTTCTCCCAGGTCATCTCCTACACCAAAGGCTCCGTGAGCGTGGGCCCACAGTTTAAAGGCCGTGTTGGTTTTTCATCGACAATGCCGTCACGTGATGTGTCGCTGTACCTCAACGACACTAAGGAGTCTGACTCAGGACGCTACTTCTGCCAGATCATCACCCCTGAGAATCCTCCTCCGCCTGCAGAACTCACTCTGAATGTGAATGGTGAGAAAGACTTGTTTCTAGGACTGGTTAAATATGGACTGCACTGTTTGTATATCAGAATGTAACAAACGTCTTTTTTTTCTCTCAGTGCCTCCTGCTGTTCCTAAGTGCTCTATGTCAGGAAAGGCGGTGCTGAAGGGCAACGTGACTCTGAGCTGTAACTCGGACTCTGGGAAGCCGATTCCTTTGTACAAGTGGAAGAAAACCAGTCCCACCTCGGAGGTCTTCTTCTCTCCCATGCTAAGTGGGTGGAGCCTGCACACGAACCAATCACTGTTATTAACTGTTATCTCTTGTTCCCGGAGAACCCTGGCTCGTCCCCTTTGAGGACTATACAGTAAATGATTCGTGCTATACAGGACAAACCTTATTGATAAACATATGACAGACTATCGGTTTATCTGTGATGGTCTTTTATGAGATTTAAAGGCTCTTTTGTCATCTGTTATCTTCCATGTAGAAATACCTTTAATGGTGTACATTTCAGCTGCAGTAGTTTTCTTACTACCTTGAGACTAAACTGACTAATTTGAAATAAGTATTAGTATTTGAAACTAATGTAAAGTATAAAGTATTTTCTGTCATTAACAAAAACATATATACACTGTTTTTTCCCCACCTAATGTCCTCCATCATCAACAATAAGGGATGAATTACAATCTGAATATTTCACATATATGTTCATCTCTGTGTGACTAACAAGCAGCAACCTTTGGTGCTGAAAAAATGAAGCCAATGCAAAAAAAAAAACAAAAAAAAACTGCAGTTCCTCAAGTGTCCACTTGAAGCTGGTTCCAAAAGAAAAGGAATCCTTGTTAACACCAATAGAAAAAAAATCCCATTTTTTCAGCAGAAATAAACTCATATATTTTCGTACAAAAAAGGCTTTTGAGGTTGGCATGTTTTGGTAACCACAGTATTAAGTAGGCCCAGCTCACTTGCTTCTCAATGTTGTGTCCACCATCACAAGACTTTATAAGACCTTTTCAGAAACCAACCAGGTTAACATCACTGAGTCTACGTTCAGTTTTTGTTTTTTTTGTGTCATCAGTTTTAGTGAAGTGTATGCAGTTTGCATGACCTTATTCCTCTGTATTTGATGCCATTTCAGATGAGAAGATGGGCTTACTGAAGTTGAGCAACCTGAGCAGCAACATGTCAGGAAAATACGTGTGCACAGCCAGCAACTCAGCCGGGTCAGAGAGCTGCTTCATTAACCTGGACATCACCTCCTGTACGTAGCACACTGCAGAACAATAACAACCTTCTGTGCATACAATAAGGGAATGAGGTGGCTTGTTGTGAAAACTGTTCACAACATTATTTTTTTTTTAAACTAATTTGAGACATTTGTGTAACAGAAAAAGGATTTCAGGCAGATACGCACGTTATTTGTCTAATTTATGCTTCGATGAATGTGATTATATTTTGTCCTATGTTGCTTCTCGTAGCCAACAATGTTGGAATGATTGTTGGTGCCGTAGTGGGCTCAATAGCTGGCATCATCTTCCTCCTCCTCCTCGCCTGGTTCTTCTTCCTGATGAAGAGACGCAGAGACAACGAGGACGACATGGCCAACGAAATCAAGTGAGTTCATATCAGTTACTGGGTCAGATTGACAATTACAACATTTATTGCTGACTGACTGCAATAGAGATCATGAACACACTGTCTCCATGTTGACAGATGGGACATTTGTCAAACTATGAAGTGAAAGTACACATCAAATAAATTGAGATTCTGTTGTGGTAGTTTTTGATACTTTGTATAATGCTGATTTATGTCCAAGTGTTCATTGTTCTGAGTGGTTTTTGTTTTAATTAGCTCTTTGATGTGAGAAAAAAAAAACAGATGTAGCATCATGATCGACGGCTCTGTTGACAAATGTGCTCCTCGCAGGGTTCCTAACTGGAGTTGTAGAGTAGAGGAGGAAGTGTGAAAGAAAAAGCAAGAAAACTAACAAATAGTCTTATTTTTAAATCAACATAAAAAGCTGTTCTGCTGTGGGCTGTACCGACCTACGGGATTGGACGTTTATCTGTAAATTAAACGTGAGCTTCAGTTGGAGGAACAGGGAGTGGCATCAATTCTGCAGCTCCAACATTCATCTTCTCTAATCTTGTCTTGTTTCCAAGTTGAATTAGCCGCACAGTATGTAAGGACCCATTGTGGGGGTATTTTGGCTTCACTTTTGGACACTTCTGGAGACACACTATCCGTATTACTTTCAAGTCAAAGCTGCAGGATCAATGACAACATTTATTATGATTAATAGCATGACTAGCACGAGCATTCATCTAGTATCCCTTAGGAACTGAAATTATGTTCTAATTCTCAAGTGGACACTCTAAAGTCTTTGTTTGTCCTGCAGGGAGGACGCTCAGGCCCCGAAGCGTGTCTCCTGGGCAAAGAGCGGCATGGGCTCGGACATCATCTCAAAGAACGGCACCTTGTCCTCCATCGCCTCCAGCCCCCACCACAAAGAGCCCCCCCACCACCACCACCACCACAACAACCACCACCACCTGCAGCAGTACCCGCAGCGCCCCCCGTCTGACACCGCCTCCATCATCACCGCCACGGGCAGCACGGCCGGCTACAGACCGTCCCGCCACCACGGAGCCTCCACCCCCACCCACTACAGCTACAACAACAACACCACCCTGCCCCGCGATCAGCCCGTCCCTTCCGAGGCGACCACCAATGGGAGCTCCCTGCCCAGACCGGAGCGCTACGCTCAGCTGCCTCAGGCTCAGGCGCTGCCCCTGACCTACAGCCAGCCTCAGCTGCAGCTACAGACCACGCCTATACCCCCACCGATACCCACCTCCACCGTCACGGCCTCCAACATTGCCCGCATGGGAGGGGTGCCCATTATGGTGCCTGCACAGAACCAGGCCGGCTCTCTGGTCTAACGCAGAATACAGAGAAGTACTGTCCCTTTAAGACATCCAACATGGTCTTCTGAATTTTTTGTAAAAAAGGGAACGCTTCAACTTCTATTTCGCAAAAATACAGTAAAAAAGAATCAATTTATTGAGGTTTTCATGGTAAGACTGCAGACACAGACTGTTTCCTCACTTCAAGTATACTCAAGCCTTTTATACTCTGTATGCACTGTATACATTACAAACTACGTATGGATATAGTTTTCATACATTTGCCCTCTTTTTCTACTTTATAAAAGCATTTCTAATGTTGTTTTTTTTTATTACGTATCTTTTAAACGCTGCATTCTATATTTCTTTCTGCCATACTTATTCAACATGGATGATCCTTTGGAGGCTTTCAAACACCTGTAAGCCACACAGATGAACAGACAGAGTGATAAAGATCCGCTGTTCTTCATCCATCTTATTTACTTAAAAGAAAAAAAACTACCTTAAAGAGTTCAACGTAAAGCACATTGTGTCAGAAGTGTTCACAGCAGAAAATGTAGCTCATACAGAAACGAGTGAGGCCTGGTTTTTAGTGAATTAAAGCCTATTACTGAGTGTATTTTTCTGCAGCAGACTTGTGGAGAGAAAGATAAGACTACAATATACGTATGATCAAGTATCCTAATCCTTTTCTTGGCTTTACTTCTGTCAGTGGTTCCAATTTATTAAATGCTCTTAGACTCACAGATTAGCAAAAGCTTCTTACAATATTGAGCACTATTCAGAGCTGCAGTTTGGTGACTTTGCGAAGTCCACATTTGAGTTGTTATTATTTTTAAGTTGCCTGCAGAATAGAAGTTGTATATAGGATATTTATTTTTGGTTCATTTTGCTCAGTACAGAAGCCTGTATGGGACATATTCATAAGTTTATATATTTAACTGCAACACTGGATACTGAACCAAAGATATACTGTACGTCACCCTTGAATTATTTTAGTAGAAAACAATGTATGCTAAACTTTCGATTGACATTGCCCAGAAATATTAACAGGACCCTGGAAAACTTCCACAGCTGTCAAGTTGCTGTTTAAAATATGCCATGGTATTGATCCTCTGCCATTTTCTGTCATGATCATACAAGGGAGATGCACAGTTTCCACTGCGTATTTCATTGACTGTATAAGTAGACGTAGCCACAGACATCTGGAGTGACCACGCTGCTTAGACGAGAGGGAGGAGCAGGAGAGGAGCTGGGCCATGCTGACTTGTAGGTAAAGCTGGATGGGGTTTCATGGTCAAGCTGTAATTTACAGTAACTGTTGTAATATAAGAGTGCTAATTTGCCTGCCAAGATCAGCCTTTACAAAAATGAACTTTAAAAAAAACTGTTGTTCAGCGTTTGGCCAAAGCAGAGGGTCTTTAATTACAAATACTGAATGAAAGCTTTTTCAGGGTTGTAATGATAAGAACTTGTAAACATCAGGGCAGCCACGCTCTAAAGAGAACGCTGGAGATGTAGGATGATTTAGCTGTTTATCAAACAGACTCAACTTAATATTAATGTCTCTTAAAACCTACAAAAGCAAATAAGACCATTCAGAAAAACAGTGACCATTTCTACTTCAGTATGTTTGATGTCTGTCTGCACAGGAGGAGATCAACAACTCTCTGATTTATGTTCAAAATATATATATCAACACCTCTTACACAAGTAACCCTTACCATTGACTAAATCAGAGATAAGAAAAAGGCTTTGTCGCTAAATGTTCCCCCACATCAAATCCCCATAGAAAGTACAGTAAAAAAAAAAGGTTAGGTTTTTGGAACAATTCGGAATAATGACAACTAACTATTATGACAAAAAAAATGATTTTAAAGTTTGACCCATGCATCTGTTAACATGGAGGAGGCGGAGCTTACGACCTGGCCAGTCAACAGAGGGAGGGTCAAATGTTCTGGCTTCACTTCTAAGGAGCCGTCGTGTCGTTCATCTTTTTGTGGGTGAGGGTTTTTATTCAGAGAGAGGACCGTGGAGAGACGTACAGGACAGCAGCCACCGGGTCCGACTGCAGCCTCAAAGCGTGTTGTTCACCTTTTAAAACCTTCTGTGTTTGACCACTAGATGACAAATACCTTTTGTTTTATACAGTCTATGAATGCAAATTTAAAACAACATAGAGAAAAACATCAATGTCGGCTCAATACGACTGAACAGATTCATTTTGTACTCAAAACAACTCTAAAAATTGTTTTTCAATTTTTGATTGTATATTTCTTCTCTATCTGTTCACACACGTCTGCTATTTAAAATATGGATTTGGAAATGAGATGTTTTAAAATATATTTATTGGAAGTGATCATGCTATTTATCCTGCTGTAATGTCGTTACACTGGAGCATTATAATTAATGTTCTGCCTTTTTTAAATGATGCACAGAAAGTCAGAATAACAACAAACCAATCTGAGAAATGTGTCGATATAAAGATAAGCGCATTGGATGCAGATTATTCCACAAAGAAAACCAATCTGACAGAAAACAAGCGAGATGGAGCGAGTTTCATCTTGAAGCTGTGGCGTTGTGTTTTGAGTACAACAGAGCGGGACGAGTGAAGCTGAACATCGAGTTTCTACAACCGATCGTCGATCATCGAGCGTCTGTTTGAACTTGTGAAGTCGTCTTTGAAAAAGTGTACATTATGAACATTCAAATGTATTCAAGACAAGCCTTTATTTTTCTACAGTCATGTTTAAGAGCACAGGAGCAGATATTATATGTAGCCAATGTTTCCTACTCGCTGTCCGTGAGTTATAAACTATGATGGATTGTAAAAACCACTTTGGACAAACTGGTGACCAAACTCCTGCGCGTGTTGCAGCATAGGACGTAACTGTGGACATTAATGTGCAGTTTATCCTCCATATTTGTGTTCATGGAAAATGCTTTGTATGAATATTTTCAAATAAAAGAGATATTGTAAGTTGTGTTTGTGTGTTTTTACCCATGAAGTTTAAGTATTCTGCAGGATAGTTTGAACCATGAACAGAGGAACGCCTGTGAGCTTGTTCAGACAGGCACTGAGTTCACGCTGTCATTCTCCACAATTCTCCACTGTAAGTAGAATCAGTTCGTGACTCCACTGTACGGTGGGGGTTTCGGTATCTGTGTTAAATGAATGAGGAGGACATTATCAAACAGACTTGTGGATCATCTTAGATTTATTTAGCCATGGTCAAATAACATAATAACATAACAAACAATAGCTCAGACACACTTCACGACTAGAACCTTGCAGTTACTGGCATGCTGCTCACAATCTCACATGCTAGTGGTGGTGGACCAGGACTCTGCAGTCACTGGACCCGTGCTGACCAGGATCTCACGATCACTGGCAAAGTATTCTTCTTCACAGTGTTCCTTATATTCTGCTAGACAGACAGCCCACAAATACTTGACTCTGTATCAGGCATGAAGAACTCATCTCCTTGGCTCAAATGTCAAACATCTATGTTAAGCTAAATCTATCAGACACTTGGCTCCAAACTCTGATCTAACTCTGCTGCTCCTGTAATAAGATCTCTTACATGTGTATGTATGATATCTTCACAAACCTAAAAGAATTACTCTCACATGGTTGACACAATTAAAAGATGTATTCACAAATTTATCAAGATGAATGAATCCATGAAAACACGTACTATCATCCACCATCTGCATACTGTGACTGGAGGTTAAAGATCTGATCTCATCACTCCTTGTTTTCCTGTAAACAAATGAGAGGAACGATGTGTGGGCCTACGGGCCTAGACACAAAACTCAAACTATGTTTTCCGGCTGTAAAAAAAACAAAAAACAAAAAACCTGACAAAACGTTTTCCAACTGTAGTTTGTAAATGTCTTCATATACAGTGTCGAGGAAATGATCAAGACTGGACTCCACACAACAAGACTCCTTAGACTCAGATGGCTGACGTTGATGAAAGTTTATACATCAGATGAATAATCAAGGAGCAACATGATGCAACATCACACTTGTGTCATGCACAAACGTAACTGTCAAACACTTCCAAAGGCTCTGCATATATTCACAAAGATATTATCATGATCAGGGTCGTCACATCGACCCACCTAGACTAATCTGTGACATCTAGGAGACTCTCCAAGCTGTCCTTGGTGTCTCGACAAAGCTGAACTATATCAGGTCTGACTGACATCAGGAACAGTGAATTAACATTACACATTTGATTAAGTACAGGAATTCCATAACATACAGTGTGTAACAGTGTTACATACACCCCTCTTTAAATCAAACTAGAGGGGTGGATGTTATTTTGAATATCAGCACTGCTATCTATGATTCAGTTTTAGGCACAAAGCCTTAAGCAAAGTGCTGAAGATAATCACAGCAGTGCTGATTCTTAGAACAATGTCTTGAATTTGAGAGTAAAGTTGCTTTCATGCAGACAAACAGATGTACCAACAGCAGAGAGGAAAAAGACAATCTGACTGTTGTTTGCACCATCAATTTAACTATAGTTCCACATCTCTACTGATACTGACCTTTTGCTAAAGCAACCCATGGGTTGGTTGTTTGGGCAGGCCATCCTCAACAACAGCTCATGAGCTCCCAGAAAAAGGAGAGGTTAGTAACTTGAATATAAAGATAGTGATAAGCAGTAATAAGATATGAAAGCAGAGAGAGAGAGAGAGAGAGAGAGAGAGAGAGAGAGAGAGAGAGAGAGAGAGAGAGAGATAAGAGTTCAAGGTGCCAGTTCCCCCAGTAGTCTAGGCCTATAACAGCTATGAGCAGGTCTATCACCGATCCAGCCCTAACTATAATATTTTATCAAAAAGAAAAGTGTTAAGTCTATTCTTAAACGTATCTAGTGTGTCTGCCTCCCGGACCCCGACTGGTAGACGAATCCAGAAGAGCCTGGTAACTGAAGGCTCTACCTCCCATAGTACATTTAGAGACTGTAGGTACCACGAGCAGGCCTGCATTCTGGGAGCGTAATGTTCTTGATATGGTACAATTAACTATGATGATGTTTTGTTTTCATTTGAAATGCTGGATGTCTCAGGTATTACACCTTAGGAATACAAAAATGTCACTCAGTTGCATATATAAGAACACTTTAAAATTAAGTTTTTTTTTAATTTATTTGATGAGTTGAGATGTGTATTTTCTTTTCAAAGAGAGCTTTGTTAGATTTGGAGTCAACCACCAGATGGCAGCAGGTTCACATTTTTCGGGAAAGCAGTGAGCTGCAGAGGAAATCTGGTCTTCTTTGTGTCTGTTAAACAACATACAAAAAAAGAGCTGAAATTGTATTTCCCGCGTACACTAATGCTAAAGAGAATCAAACAGAATTTTACACAGAGTACAGTTAAAATACCAAAAAATCATTTAAAGTAGTATTGTGCAAACTGCAGTGACTGGACCTTAGATAGGAAGATAAATGTGTGCAGAAAAGTGATGTGACAGTTAATAAAGTAATCTTAATAATCCATCAACATATAATATATTCACAAGACAACATTACATGTATTACATGTATTCATTTCTCAGAAATTGAGGAATGAAGTTGGTGTCATGTTGGAATTCACGAGGAAGAACCACATGTTGCATAAACTCACACTGAGGGTGTCTTAAATGAAAGAGACAGTTAGCACCATGCTGAGGTCTTACAGATATGTCCAGTGTCTTTCTTTTCACAGCTGACTGGGCCGACACCTTCCTGATCTGAACATGATCATGTCATTTGAGGACGGTTACTTGGCATGGAGGAAGACATCTACAGGATAGAAAGGCCGCTCTGGGCTATAGTTTTTTGGGTTTTTTTTCTTTTACGATAATTACACACATAGGATTAAGTTTCTTGGTCCAGTAAGACCACTTTAAGACTCCAGGAAACAAACACTAACAACTGACCTGTCAATATAAAACATCTTGTACCCGACAGTTTACCTTTTGAAATACTTTGATGTTTAGTACCCTGGATTCTTCAGTGAGCGAGACTTCATTTAACTTTGAATTTGACTTTTTAACAAAAGCAATATCTATTTATTATTTTAATAATCATCTTAGACACAAATATCATGCTTTAGGTATTGTAAATAAGCAGGGTGATTATTAACCGGACAAACAATGAATGTAGCAAATAATGTTTAAACTAATTACAGTAAACTGCATCACATCTGTGATTGTCTCAACAGCTTCTGAGCAATTATAACGCTAAAGTATCTAACTATGACACCTAGTGTTTAAAACAGGTACTGCAGTCCAAATTTAAATCAATACAGAGTTTTCTCACTCCGCCCCCTTCACCCCAGACTGGATGAACGCACACTGCTATATCGCAGACACTGAAGCTTCAGTGTTTAGCCAGCTCTGCATCATCATTGAAACCTTTCTGTGGTCCAACTTCTCTCAGTGTTTTCTAAAGCATCTCCAAGATTTCTCCTGGTTTTGCCAGGCTTCAGCTTATTAGAAACATGATAAGTTTTCTTGCCCGCCTTTATCACTGCAGCCAATAGGCCTACTTTCTCTGATCCAAACAAATCCAGACCATTTAGGACCAGAATCTAAAGTTAGGAGGAGGACATACTGGCTGCTGCAGAGAAGCCAGCACTTATGAAACATAACATGTTTCCTTAATGTCTCATGATATAGTAAGGTCATTTTATTCAAACAGTTATTATTATTTTATTTAATTCAGTAGATTATGTTTTACATATTGCTGATTATACTCAGGAGATAAATAAAATAAAAGCAACAATCACAGCCAAGGTTGAATGTTTATTGAATGTTTATTAGAATTTGCAATTAGCGATGTCACATTCACCTACATGGCGCAAAAAGGAATCATAAATATGCTAATATGCACGCCTTTTTTTGAAATGAGCTCATCTCATCAGGGGGATGATATATCCGAGGAACACTCAGTGAAACACCTCCACATGGCTGAACAGGGTGACTGCACACAAACCTGTACTCTGATGACACAGTAAATCAAAAGTAGAAAATCAGCAACACAGTTTATATCAAATATCCAGGTACAAATTAAAAAGACATTTCAAAAAAGTCAAAAAGGGCACTGGATTTTTTGAGAGACAAAAAAAGGGACGGAAAATGAGAAGCTTCGTAATGCACTGCGCTGCACCCGTAATACTCGCGTGTCTCCTCTCGATCCCATGGAGCTACAGTACTGAGTTGGCAGAAAAGGTGCATGGCTTTTGTATTCAAATGAATCGGACACAATACAGGGAAAGGATCACTTGTGGATCCAGTATGGCATTTCACTTCTTTAACAGTGTAGTCTTTGAAGAATAACACATGAACAGAACCCAGTGGTCAAGATGTCAGTCCAAAAATATGTGTTCAACCGTGGCAACATTGTGAGTCCAGTCAGAAAAAAAACAAAGAAAAAGGAAAGAAATTAAGAAAAAGAAAGCAATGATAACGTTGAATCCCTGTGCTGGATAAGTGTTAGGATCGTTAGTAGCATGTCATGCTCCATTAGTGAAGTCCTTCAGAGCAGGATTGGCCGTCCTGCTTATTTATCTATTGAGCAGCGGCCATTTTGCATGTGGCCTGAGCATAATGTGCAGGGAGGGGAACAGGTGAGCTCAGCGGAAGGCAGTAGTCATAGTTGAGGTGAATACAATAATGTCGATGGTGAGGATCCATGGTCGAGAATGGTAAAAGAAGGGAGGTCATGCAGCTCGGGCCTGAGGAGGGAGAGAGGGAGGGAGGGTTCTCCATCACACTGTGGCCCCCCCTGGCCTGTTGGAGCTTTAGGTAGGACACAGGACTGAAGAGGAGAAACAGAGGAGAGTGATGTCAAATAGCTACAGGATAATACGAGTGCCTTTGATAAGATGTTCCATGTAGAGGGAATAAAAGAGCTCAGTAGGTACGGGATAATGTGAGCAGCTTGTTATAGCAGAAACTTCAAAGGAAAGCGGTCTTGTGATTCGGTTCCTGCTCGTTCATCACACAGTAAGTTATTGAAGTAATCAATACTTTCAACACATAAAATCAAATCAGAAATTATTTTATTGATTTACTTTGGTGAAAGTGAGACAAGGTGAGCAGATCTACATGAACGAGCGCAGCATTGGATTAAGTTTTTCTGCCTTGTCACTATCAGAGCCTGTTGATTTTTTCTTGTACAGGAGCTGTAGTAAACTCAGTCATCGTTTGTCTGACATCTGTAGATCTGTGAGACTTTAGGAAGATTCACTACTGCTAATATTATTCAAGTTAAAGGTACGTCAGCGAAACATAATAACTTTTATTTTGAAAATTGAAGCCTTAAGGAATTAAGGCTTCAATTTTCAAAATAAAAGTAAACAAGTATGAGGCAATCAGCCAAATGCTGGAACGAATAACAACATAGTAATGGTCATAGTGGGCTAAGTGGAAGATCGAATCTGCTTCTTTAGTTTGTCTTGTCCAGGACTATTTCAAAAGCTAAAGCAGTTTAAGAGTAGTGTTCAGGTGGAGGCAATGTTGTTTTTACCTTTCAATATGTAGTCAGTTAGCAGTGTAGGCACCTTGTCACTGTCCTCCTTCATGGCAAAAAGAACTAAGAAAGGGGGGAAATAAATCAGCGGTGATTATTCACTTTATTTGATGCCTTTAAAAAAAAACTATTCTGTGACGCTGACTTACTTTTTGTGAGCATCTGCAGGTCGTCGACAGATGGAGGGGTGCCTTTCTTCTCAAAAGGAATAACTGTGTTCAGATACTGAAAAGAGAGTCCAGAGGGTTAAAATACCAGGCGGGGTCATTTACAGGTCAAACTGTGCAGATATGTGTTGACGTTTGTTTTCAGGGATTTATTTATTCCAGATAATGAGAAGAAGCTTCAAACACTAGAGTTAACGCAGGACAACGCCTGCCGACTAAAAATAAACAAATGAATGACACACCTGAACTTTTCTTCAAGAATAAAGTCAAAGACTAAGAGTAGTCTTATATCTCTGTCAGGTTAAACGTGAAACCAGTGCCTGGAAATGTTACATGTAATTCTGGAAACAGCTAGCTTAAACTGCCAGTTTTAGCTAGCTAACTTATTTCCTGATTTTCTTTTTCTCATCACTGGCCTGGCCTTCCAACGTCGTATACTTGCACAAATGTGTCTTTGTAGTTAAGTGCCATGCGCAGTCCCCCTTTTTCTGGTCTCAATGCTAAGCTAAGCTAACCTGCTGGTTAGCATCCATTCTACTGGTATAACATAAAAACATCAGAGTGATACACTATGAGTCCTCTCTGCAAGCTCTCAGCTCTCGAGGTGCGTTATGAATATCGTTTCCCAAATCTGGAATCATTTGTGAAAAAGCTGACAGTCAAAATGTAAATGATCAACCCATCCCTGCAAATCAATTCTCATTACCCTCCAGCATATGTTGACGCTGCCGTCACACAGTTGCATGTTCATGAATTATTCATACAATTAAATTGGGGTTTCATTTTTGTTCTTCTGATTTGTGACCATCTTGACCTGAAGTCCTACACAACTATGCTGATTCAAAATGCACTCCGACGAAACGTGGCAGCTCAGGCTGTGAAAAATGTTTTGCTGCACAGAGGATTGTGGATTAGAATCGATTAAAATGTGTGTCGTTTACATTCTGCAAAAAAATACTAAATCTTTCCCCGGCAAAGTAAATACCAGGAGTACTGGAGGACAGCCACAGGACAGGATTTTATTTATCCTCCAATACATAGCGGCCGATGTTTTAAAGCACTACTTTAAATAAACCCAAAATGCTTTCGATGCCACGAAGTGTGTTTAGGTCCAGTAATCCCTAAAAAAACTGGAGCAGACGTTGAATTCTGCTGAATTCATTTAGGAAAGTCTTCATTTTAAACGTGTTTTATCTGATAAACGAGATGAAATAACCTTCAGAAGGCCTCTCTTGTCTTTGTATGCAGCAGGCTGTGTACTTTGTATGAGCGTCTGTTACACTGAGGCAGTGACAGGACTAAAAGCAGTGCAGCCACTTACAATGTTTGAACAGCCAGAGAAGCTGTGTGAGGGGATGTAAGTGATATTGAACTGATTTAAATGACAGTCATTACACTCAGTCACTCAGTCTTTATTTCGCCACTCTACTATTTATCTTTGCATGTTTAAAGGATGGAGGGGTTAAAGTCGGTGATTATGTTTGTGATCAACAACATTGTATTTGTACTTCTCTGAACATTGAACCTCACCTGTTTGTCATTCCCTGTGCTTCCAAATGTCTGTCTGATGCCCGTCTGCAGGATGTTGGACAGTCCCTCCATGCTGAAGCGCTGCAAACATTACACACAGACAGACATACATACAGACTGTCATAACAAGCAGCTAATCAAACTGAAATCTAATCAAAAGTTAAAAAACCCCAAATCTAAGTGTAGCCTTGTTTCTATCAAACATGACATCATTGTAAGAGATCATCTGCATCATTAAGACTTCTCTACATTCATTATTACTTCAGATAGTTGAGCCTCAGGTAGCATTCAATACATCACATAAAAACACTGCTGCTGCACTGCATGCTGGGAAAGTCCATTAGGGTGTTTCTGTGTTAGCAGAAGGGAAGAGAGCAGACTGGACTGAGCTGGTACGGGTCACTTCCACTTTAGGATGTTTCCTGGAAGATACTTTAGAGGCTAATGGATCCATTATGCTAACAGACACAGAGAGAGAGAGAGAGAGAGAGAGAGAGAGAGAGAGAGAGAGAGAGAGAGAGAGAGAGAGACAGAGAGAGAGAGAGAGAGAGGGAGGGAGAGAGAGAGGGAGGAGAGAGAGAAAGGGGAAGCGAGAGAGAGAGGGAGAGAAAGAGGCAGTAGAGAGAGAGAGAGAGAGGGAGGAGAGAGGAGAGACAGAAGGAGGAAGAGATGTCTGCAGGTTCAACTTTTTACTTTCTGCTGCTTACACTGGACAGACTGAAACATAAAGTCTGCACAAGCTTCCTGTTCATTTCAGCGTTAATGAAAAATAATTAATTTACTGACAGAGCGCTGAATGACCATGCAGGCTTTACAGTATATTACGTAACTTTATAGCCCCATAAACAGAGAGGATCTCAGGTCATCTGCCCAGGGGTTGTGTACTTTATCAGTAGGTGGCTGAATAATCTCCCAATATAGACTGTTATTTATGTTTTCTGGACTGAAAATCCAGTGCCCTTTTTGACACTGTTCTTTGTTCTCTTTCTGGTGTTTGTTTTATCTTCTTATTTTATTCATTGTATATTTATATTTGAGGTGCAGCACTATTAAGCCTTCACATATATACATGCAGTTAAACTGAGTCTTTAGTGCCCAGAGGTTTAAAAGTGATGGCAGACACTTTCTCTTAATGGAGCAGAGTGGGCAGGATGCTGTGTTGGTCAAAGTGGTTTGTCTCTCTATGTTACGGATGTATTTCATATCACAAAAGCTCTCTTCTGTTTAGAGGTTAAAATGTGTTAGTTCAGAAACGTGTAACAAAAAATCTTTACTGATGTAGCAAATCAAATTAGACAGACAATTATTTCCTAAATCACTAAAGTACAATCAGACTTTTTTTATGAAACCAGTGGAGTCGCCCCCTGGTGGACATTAGAAGCCTACATTGGCTTCATGTTGAAACAGAGAGGCGACATCCACTTCTTACATACAGACTATCAACTGGCTCTGTCAGTTTGATGCAAAAGGTAGCTGTGTAATGAGCTGCTGTTCTAAATGAGCTGCTGAACACACAGATGTTCTAACTTAGTCTGGACCATTTTGACATATTTAACTTATACTTATATAATGATACTGAAGAGAGAGCATCTTTAAGTAAAACTCTTATTGCTGAAGCACACTCAGAATGTAAATAATTTAAAGGTGTGAGAAGCCATCTATGCCATCCTCTCTCCCTGCTGCTCACCTTGACCGGCATGCTTCCTGTCTTCTCTGTGCTTCCTGAGTTTCCTCCGTTCACAGGTGGCGTCCCTCCTCCCTGCAGACTCAGGGCTTTGTCTCGACGCCGGCGTTTGCTGCTATCTCTCTGCTCCCTCTGCCTGTTCTGCACCTCCATCAGGGCCGTGATGAACGTGTTCTTCACCTCCTTCTCAAACTCCAGCTCTTCACGCCGGGCCAGCTGACTGACAAGCTCCTCTGAGAACTCACGGATGGTGGCCTCCACCCGATGAAGCAGCTCTTCCAGCGCTGAGCTGGGCATCAGACTCAGACCTGCAGGACAGAGGAAGCACAGGGCTTTAATGACATTTTTATATGTGACAGGTACAGAATGATTGACTGCTTAACAATACAATGACTGTGTGATTATGAGCAAAGTCAGTGTGCTAACTTTGGGGTGTTTCACATTATGAGTGGGTCCAAACTCTGCTGTGCCCAAAAGAGAGACATCACAAGTGTGAAATGTTTGCAGTTTAGTCATCGTGACTTTCTAATTTCACTGAGTTTATTTTGAGGTAATTCAAGAGGCCCAAATAAGTTACTGTGCACAGTTGTCATTTTCAAGTTTGATTTGTTTTTGCTGCTTTTTAAATAATTTTTAAAAAATCTAAGTTTTGTAATAGGTTGATCTTAAAATTTAAGGTCAATGGACAAAGGTCCATAAAGGTACAAAGTGTACAGTTTATGAAGGATAGGAGCCTCAAGACTTTTATAATAACATATAATAAAAGGATTTTTTGACTTCTTGCTACATATCTGTCAATTAAAAGAAAAAAATACAAGCTATTTCTGGAGCTTCTTTCAAACGAGAAGAACGAGATGATTCATGTTTTTATCCACACAAACATTCACACATATACACAATCTTACAATCGCAACCTTAAATACACAATACTTGTTTCAACGTTGACAATGACGGTACACAGAGAAATGGATGAATGTTATTCATTCAACTGTGTGAATCATTAGATGGTCTGCGTCTGTGTTCTCAGCTCCCATCCCAACTGAGATCGGGACAAATTACTGCGACTCAGACAGGAAATAAGTTCAGGGACCGGGCTTCTGATGGCCGAGAACACCTTGTCCTCCTGAACTCTAAAACATACCTGCTGAATTGATATGACTGATCTAACCATGTGGATCACTTCAAAACATGATGTATCTACGTGAAGAAGATAACTGGTGCATACGTCTCCGATCGTCGCACAGGAACAGACAGAATATGAGAGTACATGCAGTCTGTGAATGTTCGTCCCTGAGCATCGTGTCTGTGCACTCATCATAACCATCCTTCATGTTGGATGTTCTACAAACAGGGTTAATGATATTTTCATGTCAGGTGAAGGCAAGGACACATTTAAGAGTGAGCCCTTCTTTTATGTACAGTGTACTCACGTTCTTCAAGGAGAAATATGAATCTAGAGGGTACAGCCATTAAAAGACTGTTAACACAAATGATCCAGCGTCTCAATATTGGTCTCATTTGCAATTCTATATTAATAAAAAATATTATTTTATCAGTGGATAATATAGTTCTGTATTGCTTTTCTAAATACCCAAAAGGCAACAGAAATTCTATAACAATCCTTACATTTTTCAAAACAAATTTTGATTTTGAAATTCAACTTTCATACAGACAACAGGAAATCTATAGTATATCATTTGGAGACAGAGACATTGGTGATAATAGTTTAAATCATTTTCCCTCAACTGAAAAAGCATTGAAAGGCTTTAATGGGGAGGTATAAAAATCTAAGGCTGGGCATACATATATGAGAGTATATATATATATATATATATATGTATATATATATATATATGTTGTGATGAGATGTCGTCTCAAAGTGTATGTCTATGAAGCTTGATCTGAGTGCACACTGTATGTTTTAAATTGGGCAAAACACTGTCAATACATCTCTCCTTCTGATGCTATTTTACAGTTCACACAGGCACAATCTGGGGAAAAAATACGAAAGTTGGGGAACTGCCTTGTGGTTGTTCTCTCACTGTGTAAGTGCATTCTGTTGTATGACCTCAAACTAAACATACCAGATACTCTGTGATCGGCCCCCGCACCCCCCTAAACAATCAAGCTACATTTTGGCTGACTTCAAAATCAGTCGTTCAGCTTAAATACTATGCTACCTTTAAACATACACAGATGTGTCTTCTATTGTACTCTAAGCTGGACCATAATCCAAAAATAACATCTGCTGTACTGAAGAGGAGTTAAACAAGTGATTGTAATTAACCTCAGTAAATCTTACGTTGAAGCAAGTCTCAAATGCCACCAGAGAAAACCCCAAAAATATCATAGACAACATTTTCCAACTGCTGCAAAGGTGTCAGGATATCCCATTGATTTAGACAACCAAGTAACAGTTTTATTTCCAGTTTTACCTTCATATGAGCAGTTATTGTTGGAGGCCAGTGACAGCTGCCGAATCTCCTCAAGCAAGGAGGGGTTGTTACTGGAAGAGCAGTGGCTGCTCTCCTCCTCATCCTCCTCTTCCTCAGTTTCACCAGGATCTGGAGAGTTCTCCATCATCTCAACTATCTCCTCGATGACCTTAAAGACAGAGACAGAGAGAGCTTGAAGCATGTACAGCAGACAATCGGGCTGGTGGACAGGAAGGAGACTAACAGACAGCTCTGAGTATATACACATCCACCAGCGAGTGGGGCCACTAAACCTCCAAAAGCTTTATTCAGAACTGTACACAACATACATAAATCTATTATTGATGTGTGCTTAAGCTACAGAAAAGTATGCCAGAGACAGATAGCAACTTGCTGACAACATCTAAAATACAAGATAACTGCAAGATTGCCATTTGGGAATCTCAAGTTCTCAAAAGTTCATCCCTATAGCAGAAAGTTGCTTTAACTAACACAAAAAAATGTAATAAATAAATACAACGATATACTAAGAAGAAAACCTATATAGAGGGAATGTAGCCATACATATATAGAGATAGTCTCTTCACTCAGAAAACCACAGTTATAATGTACCCTACATTTTAATCTAAAGGGATAGTTGTGTGGTAGGGGTAGGAGGTGATTGTTAGCTCGGTCCCTTTTTCAAAAGTCAGTAGAAGTGCCGGCAAGTAAATTGGCTACATATGGGCCACTTGTACCATGTTATTCAAATAATTTGAATAACATGGTAACTGACCTTAAAAATGTTTAAAGGTAATTGTACACTTAATAGAGAAAATTCTAAGCACCTAACTTTTCTATCAGAAAGCCACTTTTTGCACTATTGGCTCTTAACTATGACACAACACACATGTTCTTCCACCCTTAAGGTTAAACTCTAGACTTTTCTTCAGGGGTTCATCATATTAAAACATTAACCCATGAAAATAGACATTACATATGACACTAAGTGTGTGACAAAATTCTGTCTGGTTCAAATTCATTCACAGTGTTAGTTCTTGTAGGGATTACCTCTTTGGTATTATTACAACAGATTGTCTCTGGTGTTCCTCATTGATCTATTCTGGGTCCTTTACTGTTTCTGTGTTTTGTGCAATAGTGACCAATTACAACTTTCTATATATATGAGGGACAAATGTTTTGGACATTCTTTTAATACAAAGCATTTGGATATATAATAGAAATTATTATTGTCTGTTTTTTAGATAATTGTTATGGACAAATCCAAAACATTAGCTGAACTCTTGATTATTGGATCGCCAATTGTCTGCCCCAGTTTGTACAAAAAACAGCTGCTCCAGCAAGATTTTTAAAATATTTGCCTATTTCACTCAGTAGTAGTTAAAGTACTAGTTAAAACTGATTCTTATGCTTAAAAAAAAAAAGATTCATTAGGCTTAATAAAGCTTTTGTTAATCCAATGTAGCCTTGATCTATTCTACCTTGTGGACATTTTCAGTCCATACTGTTTCACTTGTGGTCTGAGCTTCTGCCAACCAACAAAAATAAATCTGTATCAGATTAATTCATAAATAATCCCACACAAAAAGTAAACACAGTTACAATTATAAAGTACAAAGTGAGGTGTGAAAAATGTAAAAAATGAAAGGGACCTAATGCAGAGATTCTGAAATGGTTCTTGTGTATCATCTGGATGTCTTTTATCGTATAATCACAAACAGGACACAGACACTGCTGCTTGACACACATACACACACACACACACACACACACACATACACACACACAAACCTGGTCAGCTGTGATAAGAGGCTCGTCGCTCAGGCAGTTGGCGTTGTCATTCTTCTCATTCATCTCCTCCTCCTCTTTTTCGTGGATCTGCACAAAGTGAGATTACATTTAAACAGTCAATCTCACATGGAAAGGTACACTGATGAGGATCACAAGCAGCCTCTCTTCATAGTAAACATAAACTAAATCCATTAGAATTTTCCAAAACAGATAAATCACTGTTTGCAAAGTCAGTATGGGATAATAGGCATTTGCTGAGTATACTGCCCGTCTGTGCCGTGGGCCGGCTCTGACAGGAGCTAAACTAACAGAACAAAAATGTGCACATATAAAAAAAAAAGTGACATCATCATACCGTCCTAACACGGAGCTGTTATTTACTGGTGATCTGATCAGGAGTAAAACATTGAACTTGAACATAAACAAGCCTCTCCTCTCTGGAGGGAAAATGTTTTCCTGGCCTTGGCTGGTCCAAACATGGCCTGGACTGCTAAGTGTGTTCTGTCCGGCTGAATGTGACAGCCAATTACAGGGAAGAGGGAGAGGGAGAGCTCTGCTGAACAGCACAGCAGTCAAGGTTGGTCAAGCATGTTTTTAAGTGTCAGCATGAGACTAAAGCTTTAGAAACAGTGGACCTGTTAGACACTCAGCTAGAAAAATAATGACGCATTGTGTTCTTACTTTCTTTTTCAGATGTCTTAAAGCATAAAAGAATTTAAACCATTTTGAGACATTAAACGGATGAATACACCACCTTTCCTCCTCAGCAGCAATAAAATGAAAGTGTAGAGGAGATGACTGTGTGAGTCATTTTCTGGGGCTCTGGGTTTGTTTTCTGGGTCAGACCTCTCAGCAGCTCTGCTAAAATGCTTCTCATTGAGCATAAAATTGGTAAACAAACATCACAACAGATTCGCTGAATCATTTTTTTCATTCATAATTAAACGCTTTACACACAGCTCAGCCCTCTCACTCAGAGATGGTATTAGCGTAATACTGAACTGCTTTCCCAAGAACAATGTGTTTCAACAACGCAACTTAATCACCACCTGGAGAGTCTTTAACACGTTTCAGGGATTATAAAAAAGCGCATGTCTTAATTTAAAAAAAAGAGCTATAAATACATCACGTTTTGCATTTCACTCAAAACATTTTCTGTTTATAGCCTTAAACCACCCACATGATGCCACACTGTAGGATGATGACTCCAATAATATGTTTAATGTGTGAATAACACTGTAAACTGCTCCTAACACTACACATAAAGTTGATGTAAACTAACACAAAGGACAGGGCTGTTATTTCTCTGCTCTGTTTACACCTCTTAAAGGACGTTTTCTTCTTCCCACTGTAACTTTGCTAAATGTTGCTAAGTGCTTACTTTGGATTAACGTTGGGCCTGTGTAGATGATAAAACAACGAGTCAGGTCCAGTTTTTTTTTTTTTTTTGTAAAGTGTCTAAAGGTGAAGGCAAGGGAAGGGAAGTTTATTTATCTCGCACATTTCAACAACAAGGCAATTCAAAGTGCATGAAGGTGAATTATTGTAATACAAATAGTTGTTGATCGACTGAGGTTGCATTCCTTTTATCCATAAAGTATCAATGATCTTTATTTTAATTCAAAGCATCCAGAGTGAGGTTTCACCTTCTTTCTCCAAAACTAAAAGCAGGTTAACAAACTAAGAGACGTTCAAGTAGAGAGATGAAGACGCTGTACACATCACAAATCTAACAAGTAAAACTGTTTCGAAAAAAAATACACATCAAACTCTTGACAGAGAACTTATATTGTTACACAATAGGTTTTATATGATCATAAATAAAAGCTTGTTTTGGTAAAATACAAGCATATAATTGTTTTTCTGTTTAGTAGAAGCTATAATAATGTTTTGGATTGGTCGATTTATTTCTTTAATTAAAAGAAGTTGAATTAAAAAAAGAGAAAAAGAAACACTCAATAATAAAGTGAACCTAAATAAACTAACACATCCAAGATGAAGCGGATTGAGTCTACTTGTATTTTACACAAATCTTTATTTTCTCACGTCACTCATAAGTCTTGTAACATCAGGCTAAACCTACTTTGAGTTAATAACAAGATGGCCAATTCCCACTAAGGTGAGCTGTTGTTTAAGTTGGTAGATTTGTTTGAGTATAGCATTTCTTATTTGCTGGTATGTACTTAAACGTTACTTGATAATACCCTTGATTGCAGCACGGTGATGTCTTGTCCATGTAAACAAACTCTAATCTAGATAAAGAGTAAAAACCTGCACATAAAGATGTTGACTGGTTCTTTTTCTATAGACTTTATCACCCACACCATGTGCTTGTTATTCTACCTGGTGCTTGTAATTTTTTTTAATATATATATATATATATATATATATATATAATATTATAAATGATGTCCATCTTGAGGTCCTACATTCATGTGAGGACCCTTTGAGTCTTTAACTGAAATCCCCCAAAATACTAATGAATAAAAAAAAAGACATTTTCCAATATGCTAATGTCTTCTAATCAAGGTAAAGATACACTGAAGGTTTTTTTATATCTTAATATTAAGTTCACCATTTATAATACAAAAGCTGTCTTGTGGTTGTTTTTGAAAGCCTTACATGAAGCTGAGCAGAAGGCTGTGCAGCAACACGTACCTCCTGCTCGGACAGATTGCCGTTGAGTCCCTCTTGGTCAGGGTTGTCCCAGGTGGAGATGTAGTTGTCAGTCAGAGCATCCCACACGCTGCAAAACAAATAACACACAGATAGATGCACACATGGAAGCGAGAGTAAATTTTCAACATAAAACGTTGAATCTGTCCCTCACTCTGCAGGCTGCGAGCTATTTTAAGCTGCTGTAGCCGCACACCGTGTCGTTAGACGGTTATATAACAGCATTAGACTAAAGATGGCTGTGTTGTCTTATCCCCTGGTTAAAATCAGGTCTACTTGGCTGCGTCATCAGAAGCCTACAACTCAGTCAATATTTCAAAGAGGCCAACTTCAGTCAATGCACAGAGCTCGAGGCTGCAGAGGAACAATGCACCACAAATAAAAAAACTGCTTACTACTGAGGAAACGGTATCCTTACAGAGATTTAGATAAAGCTTCTCACATCATTGTGCAGTCGGTCTCGGACTGAACCCGGTGAAGCGTCTGCCTGAGGAGAGATTACATAAAACTAAAAGAGAGGAACAGTCTCCTTTGTGTTTTTCCCTCCTCCTCCTCTCAGAGGTTGTCTCAGGGCCTGCTGCCCGGCTCTCAGTGGCACTGCCCACAGCAGACACACAGAGGACACATTCAGCACACAGCTTACCTCACCAGCAGCCTGCATGTCACTGCTGCATGCAACAGCAGATAAACAAGGGCAACTCTTTTTCTTTCTGTAAACTAATCAAGTGAATTACAAGATGTGTGTATTTCTGTAGTTATTGCTTCCGATCAACTGTTTGTTTGCATGTGTTAAGCAATCAAATGACATGGGCTGCAACACTGGTTAATGCCTGTGTGCATGTATGAGGTACTCCAGCATCCCACCATCCAGTCCAAAGATATACGTGTTTGGTTGCTGACTAAAATTCGTCACACGGTGTGGATATGAGCGGGACTTCCTGTTTATCTCTCGGTGCTGTGATTGGCTGTTGACTAGTCAGTGCATACCCCACTATAACATTGAACAGTTCTCAGACTTAATTTAGAATGTATATGTATGCACTGCAATGGAAAGAAATAAAAATCCATAAATCCATATTAAAGTACTACATTGAAAATGACTTGTACTTTTATTAGCTGATTTTAAAGATCACATATTCTACTCCTTTTCAACTAGTTCATTGCAATTAGTCTCAAAGCCACTCTGCTCCTGTATTTGATCATGTCTATAAATCGCTCTATTTCAGCCCTGCTCAGAACAGGCTGTTTCTGTGTCTGTAGCTTTAAATATGTAAACGAGCTGCGTCTGACCACGCCCCTCTCTGGGTGGCTCGGGCTTTCTCGCTCCATGTCCTGTTGTTTACTGTGAGAAGGCAGACTCAGAGGGCAGAATAAACAGCTAGCTGAAGAAGTGTCATTCACCTGGGGGAGGGGTTACTGCCCTTTGTGATGTCATGAAGGGAAAATGTCCTGACAGCCTGTTTGAGCACAATTTTTCTGAAAAGTAGAGCAGGCAAAAGACGGAGAGGGTGGACTTTTGTTATGGCTGGGGGGTTTGTAGAACGACTCGGGACATATTAGTGTTAGAGGAACATGGTAAAGTTTGTTTTGCAGAAAATGTGACCTTTAACCAAGTGCAGAGGCTAAATGTCAATGTCCACAGCACAACCTTTTCTGATTTTCCCCCTTTATGTTTTGCACCACAGAACCCAGAATATATATGAGCTGATTATTATTTGAATGCAATAAAAATAATCTCTTTTCAAAAGACTTTAAAGAAAAAAATCTTTTATCAGTCATCAGCACGCAGCACAGACTGCCTCCATCACACAGACTCAGTGTTTGGTCATCTGGACAGCATGTTACTAAGCCGTCCTGCTGTGTTTGTTGGCCCGCGGCCGCTGACAAGAAAACATTTAATATTCTGCCTCCCCATCAGCTGACTCAGATCTGCCTTCCAAATCAGAAAACTGCAGGGATTATTACAAAAAGTGATGCAGACTATTTTCAACCTATGGTTTTAACTCCTGTCTTCCTCAACAAATCACAACAGCTTACATCTGTTTTGGGTTTAATGTATAATGGGACTAAATATCTTGTGTTTACGACTAACTTGATATAAAATCACAGCATTGTTACTAACTCGAATGACGAGGAGGGACAATGAGATGTTTATGTGACTCACGAGGAGCAGGGGAACAATGTGTGTATCTTACTCACAATATCTTTACTGTCTTCTGACATTGTGTTACAACGACGCAGTGCATGGTTTAAAGCTCTATCATAACATGCAGATTTATTGAAGTACTGTGTTTGTTCATGATTAATTCTTGATATAATATAGAATCAGGAAAGTACTGTTTGAAAAAATCCCCTCCAGCCCTCTCCTCTCACACCTTCAGACTATTTTTAGCTCGATTCATCCTCACACAGTGTGACGAAGAGTGTGTGTTTCCGCTTCAGATGCTGTGAGCAGGAGGAGGAGGAGGAGGAGGAGGAGGAGGAAGGGGGTCTGGCAGTGAGTTGTCGGAGAGCAGTGACAGATACACAGCCAAAGCACAGTGAGGCGTACGATGGTGCACGTTGAATAATTCAGGATAAGACCTACTGTGGTGTGGTGGAGGGTGGGGTCATCATGATGCTGGGGGACTCCTTGTTTGGGATGTTGTGGTCTGTGTGGGGGTGTGAATGTTTTATTTTTGTCCGGTGTGATGTGCAGCTCTAATGTTTTGGTCCTGAGGCTGCAATGTGACGGCATTGGCTACAAAATTAATAAATGATTGTTGAACGGACGTCAAGGTGTGAGTTTTATTTGCAATTCCAAGAATCTTTGTGTTCTGTTATGTCACTATGTTGGCAGACATTCAGTGTTACTGGGGCCCTTTTTTTGAACAAAATGCATTTGTTAACGTAGCTGGTCTATTGATCAAGTATGGTAGCATCCACACAAGCTACATTTCCCTACAAAATCTCTGAAAGTGCAGTGGATCGTTTTGTCATGGTCCAAAATCAAAGTAGTAAGAGCGAGTAGACGACGCCAGCCAATAAACATCACTGTAGTTGAGGCGGGATATTTACTTCTGTATGATGGTAACATCACTGTCTAATCCTTGATGCTCTTGACATCCCTGCTGCTGCTGACAGTGCAGACAGGTGAGCACGTTTTCACCTACTGGGGCGAACACATGCATGTGTTTCCAACAACAAGTTAACATAACAAAGTTAACCATCGGCCGTACAGGCTGCAGTCTTTGTTTCTTGAGCATACACATTTTGTGAACTTGTATTTTAGCTCACTGTACTTTTCAAGCAGCTCGCCCACCACTGCAGTCATTTCTACACTTTATGTTCCTCATATTTAAGTAAGATGCATAAAAAACAGAGGAGAAACATGATAAAATAGTAAATGGACTTGAGCTTGTAAAGCATTTTTCTGGTCTTCTGACAACTCAAAGCCCTTTTACATCGCAGATCAGACGTTCCCTTTAACACACACTGATGGTAAAGGCTGCTGTGTAAAGTGTCCATCAGTGGAAGCAGTGGGAGCAATTCAGGGTTTGGTGTCTTGTTCCTGCAGGAGCTGACCAGAGAACACCGGACCCCTGTAAACACCACCTAACATACAAACCTCCTGAGGACCTGGAATGTGTGTTCCCTGCAGGGGTTGAGAAACTGAGGACTACATGTAAAACATGGTAGTAATTTAACACAATACTGTGGCCAGAAGCCTTTTAGCTCTCTTTTCAAATAGACTGTCAATATAACAAACCTATTTAACAAGAGTAAGGGGGAAAGGTGAGTTTGCTCATATGGGTTGTGTATAACTTAAAGGATTGTTTCACTCTGATGCCTGAATATATCAAATAAATATTTTGATAATGAAGTTAGATTTCAGATTGCACTTTTGACCCATGTTTGGGTGAGAAGAGATGTGGGAAAAACATTATTAACAGATGGCCATTTTGGATTAGTAATGGCATATTAGTAAGGTTTAAGAGTTTCAGTTTTTTAGACCACAGATTCAAGGGAGAGTAAAGGCAGATTATTTGTTTTAAGCTCGCCCCCTAAAAAAAATTAAGGTCAAATATTAATCTAAAACCAAACGAAATTAGAAATGTTGAATCAATATGCGTAAGATTGACCCAAATACTAATAATTTTTATCTGAAATATTTACATGGTTGCACAGTTCAGGTGTGCCTTTTGTGTTCCATTAAATTTTGAATTCACCAGGCTTCAAAATTCTGTATAGATGACTGAACGCTACACAGACAACACGTGGACCTTTTACTGGAAGTACTTTGTCAAACTATTAGGACTTGATCACTCACTCTTCATCCTGCAACCTCTCCTCGTCCTCCTGGCTGTGTGTCTGGGTGCGTATTGGTGCCAGGACCTCCGTCTTGGTGTTGTAGTTGTGGAAGCAGACGTTGAGCTTCTCATCAAACTCATTGACCAAGTCCTCCATGGACTTGAAGCTCATCATCTCAGAGAAGTTCTCCAGCTCAGAGAAGTCCTCACGGGTGATGGAGGCCAGTGGGACGGTGGTGGACGTGTTGGTGGAGTAAGAGGAGTTGTCGTACTCATCCATGTGACAGGGCCGGAGGTCCTCAAACTCCTCATCCAAACACACGAGAGGGGCTTCCATGGTGTCCCCTGTCTGTAGATCTCTGAGTCCTGCAGAAACAGAGACGGGGTGATAAAGGGTTAATCCCTGGGTTTGCTGAATCGGCATTCGCCAGCATTTATTTAATGCTGCAGTAAATCTGTTTTGAAACATGAACGACAAAGCCTAGAGTGGATGTACTTCTTGTTTCAAAATGATGAGGCAATGGTTCACTTTTTTTTTTCTTCAACCTGATTGAACAACTTGTCAACACAGGTCGTCACATCGCAAAGAATATCCTCCTCAACATCTATTCTACCGTTAAAATTACTATTGGCCTAATGGACATCATGCTGTATTGAAGACTTGACATGAGACCATTTTGAAATTGAAAACTCAAAACTCAAAACTCACAAGAATGCAGGTTAAAAGGACTTTTACGCTAACTTAACTTTTGGAACCAGAGGCTACATCGCTAACATTTAGTCAAAGGTTTCAATCCTATTTTGCAATAGCCAAAATAATCATCCCTGAATTACATTTGCACTTTCCTTAGCAAAGTGCTAGCTCTAGTAGCTAGCACTTTGTTAAGGAAATACTTGTGCTAGTAGGCCTATTAGCAGATTAGATTTGCTTACCCCCTGTCCTATCTTGTTCCAACATTTTGTCTAGATTAAGAAAACAGAGATGGCAACCAATCAAAGATTCAAAGTGGCCGCCTACAACCAAATGAGTGACTTCTTGAGGGCTAGGTGCGCTACACCATGATTAAAAGAACCCGATCAGACAAAGCACAAACATGCATGTCTGTCACCATCTGTTTAACGTAACCATTTCCCAAAAGGATTTATTTGGCGTTTCCTAAATCACTCCTGTCTCACCTCATGTGGAGTGGACGCCGTGTTGTCTAGACAAAGAGGAGATGGAGGTACATGTGCCAGAAGGGGACCAGGTCCCAAAGGGAACCAAACCAGGTGGTTGTACTGGTAAGTCACAGTTAATTACCGTTGTCTACTGGGATTTCACTGTAGAGGTTTTCTAGATTCTGGGACAGGACATTATAGGAACATTTATCACAGTATATAAAATTGCTGTTTTTCACTGCTGGTCATGGATTTCTTTATGGATTTTCATGATAGATGATGTGTGGGGAAAACCTGATTGCTTCACATAATTGTGTCATTAATGGTGTCATTTAATTATGATGCCTATTTAGATGAATGGACTCAAATACAGTCTTAATGAAGTCATAGCATATGAGTTGTAAACAATTCAAAGGCTCTTTTTATGGAGCACAGCAGCATCACTGACAGCACATTTGAGGGGTTGGGACAGAATTTAGAAAACTGCTTAACAAAGGAAGGACAACTGTCACATGCAAAAGGGAATTTCCAGTAAAACATGCATACATTTTCTTGTAGAACACTGTCTCAACTCAAAAACATTCAGTCACAACGGTAACACTTTGGGACAGTTTGTGGTGGGGAAGTACTTTTCAATATCCCTGACCTGAGATTGAAAACAACAAGAGATTTTTGACATTTATTCACAGAGCACGTTCTAATAAAAAGATTGTGCATACAGATCAGACGTAGCTTGAGGTCATAAAAGTAATGCCAATGCAGAAGTGGAGAAGTAAACCTGCAAGATTTGAAAGTAAGCAGAGGCTTGCAATTATATGTACACTAAGTCTAGCAGAAAATCATAGTGCAATTCCTTTGATTTATGGCCTCAGTTAACATTTACGATACCCGTTTGTTGTCTCAATTCCTAGGTTCAAGTTTTCTTTAATACTGCATGAAATATACTTTGAAGCATTTATAGATTTAGAGGAAAATACACAATATAACAGCATAGGTTTTAGGGTGTGGTTTGCTGACATGAACAATATGCATTAACGGCGAACCTGTCAACCAGGATGGAGGAGAGTACCGTCCAAATACAGTATGTTCCCTTCTGGCTGCAGAGAAGGAAAGTATGATGACGGCCTCGAATGTTAACTTGAGGCCTTAAACATTGACTACAAACAAACAGTTGACTTCATGCTGGTTGTGTTCACTTCTTACTAACAGTCTCTAGTTTTACTTCTCTGACTTTCCACCAGATAAAGATGACGGCATCTCAATAGAGGTCATCTTGACATAATTTTTTTTTTTGGGACCTATAATCCCATTGTTTATTTACGACACCAAGTAGTCTCAGTGTTTTGGATAGTAGTAAACATAGGGTTAAAGTGTCACCCAAATCATTGTTTTGGTTCTCTAATGACTGAAATCAGCTCAGGGGAGGAGCAACAGAATAACTATGGTTATGGTCATTTTAATTTACTGTGAGGATAAACAAATGTTGTGCAGGTCTTCTCAAAGTATCATCACTGTGCGTAAAATGAAGTCTTATTTTGAGATCTTCAGAATTATAAGAATGTGAACCAAGAAAAAAAAAAAGAAGAAAGAATCAGCAAACAGCGTTAACGACTTAATGTTGTTGTCAGACTTTGAGGTGAAGTTGTGCATCAGTCAGGTTATCTGACGCAGTGTAATTACAGAAGTGAGGCCTCAATTTCATCCTGTGCGCTGTGCTGGACCGTGGCCTGGTCTAAGTGAGTGACTACAGAGGAGTCCATTTAAAAAAAACAAAAAAAAAAACAAGCTTAGACAGGCCTCTTCCTTCTGTTCTAAGCACTCAGCAAAGTGCTGCTCCGTTAGCAGCCGGATATTGTGTTTGTACAAGATCGTCTCCTCTCTACTGATGTGTTTGTTGGTTTGTGTTTCTTTTTCATTGTATCTTGTTCTTTCCGTACTCATTTTTCTAATTTCTCTGCAGGTGAAAGCAATTAATGTTAAACAAATCTTTACAGTAAGAGAACAAACCAGCCTTTTTATGTGACAGTGACTGACAAGCGGGGTCTGTTAGAGGAGCCAATTAGGATCATTTGGTCTGCTTTAAAAAGGAACATGAGCAGGCTGTAACCTTGCCACAGGGACTCTCTGCAGCTGAACTGATGCTTGAAATGTGTCAAATTCACAAATTCAATTTCCTGTAACAACTCCCCGGTCACGTTGGGTTGGTAGGAAACCCCTGGAATACTTAATTTGATGAATCGGAGATGAAATCATCAAGATCAGTGCTGACGATAGCCTTTTTTGGCCTGGGGGTTTGCCAAATGTGTGCAGAGTGTTTGTTTGGGATGTGCGTCGATTGTGGTCGTCTATGTGACCTTCACTAGGTGTTGGTGGTCTCAGGTGCTTCCTCAGCATGCAGGTATGAAACGAGCCAATCAGAGGTCATTTAATGGTATGGAGACAGCTTGTTTTACTGTGGGAGGAATGAACATGCCTACGTCACTGAACGCAGATTCCCAATGCAGATATATATTTTTTATTTTATTTTGGGTTTCCTAGCATGAGTTAAACCACATTCAAAAAATTAACAGATTTGCTCCCACATGAATGTTTTTAAAAAATGCATTCCGTTTTGATTTGAAGAAATGGTACAAATGGAAATCAAGCAGGTCCATGTCATCAGCTCATCATATGGAGAAAAAGAGAGGAGAGTGGGGGAGGGAGAGAAGAGCAACGAGGAGATAGAGGAAACCATGGTTACAAGGCGAGGATGGATTAAGATGATGCACTGGGAGGACCTGGACAAATGAACCACAGGATGATACAGAAGGAAGACAGATTACCTGCAGTTGACGTGTGGTTGTTTTTGAGGCTCGTTTTTTTTCAGGATCTGATCAGACGAGGAGAGTCTTTTCCCTCAGCTGTAAAACCCACCGATGAGCAGGAGCGGCATTCATCCCAGATATGAAGAAGAGGAACGGAAAAAAAGAAGAGGGAGGTAAAGATGGCAGCGTGGTCCGAGCTTTGGTGTGTATCCCTTCCCCTCACCCGTAAGCCCGCAGCCTCCCTGATGCGTCCTCCCACAGCCCGTTGTTTTCCAATCAATAGGCAGCAGCTCAGAATGCACAGAGCCTGCGCACGGTGACGACATCTGCTCCCCCCCTCCCTCCCTTTTCTTTCTCCCCTCACTATCCTCGCTTTCTCTCTTTGTCCCTGCCTCCTGCCCCCTCCCCCTGTAAACATTAATTCCCCGATATTCATGAGGCAAGGCGAGCAGGAGGAGAACTGGGGGGGAAGGAGATGTGTAGCAAGGTAACACAGTGTTTATCGGTCTCCATCGTCCATTGAATCCTTTCAGCAGCTTCCACCTATTGTCTGCTGAACCATCCTGACAATAGTCTGACTACAGAGAACACATGCACACAGAGATATCATTCAAAACCCAGATTACTGCCAATTCAAAACAGCTCTGTGAAAGAAATGAATATAAATTCCACGATGCTTGCTTGTTGAAACTTGCTGTAAAATAAAATAAGCAAAACAAGCATTGTTCATATGCAACATTAATAAATGATTCTCTTTATGGTCCACATATTTGTACTATTGTCTGCAGACTATAGTCTCAAAGAATGGTTAAAGCATCCTTTAATACCTGAACACAACAATCACAGTACAGACAACAATGACAAACATGGTTTGAGTGTAAATGTTTTCACGTTTGACAACGTCACTTTTATTCACTCCCTGCTATGTTGTCTTTAAAGTGCCTGTAGGAGCATTATTTAACTTTTCATTTGCTTATCATTTGTTTATTTTTTCAGCATTTTATTTGTTTTTGTGTGCACAATCTACAGGTAGAGCGTATACCTGGGAGGAAGGCCCAGCACATACCGTCACTGAGTGCAGTCATGTATAGTGATAGCCTATAAACTCTTACTGGATTTATTTTGGATCAAGTCTGCGTGTTTGATGAACTGTTCCTGTTTCTACCATGTGGTAAGTACAAGAGTTTAATGATTTAAATGTAGTTTGCATTATATTGATCAGGGACAGTCTCTGTGTTAGTTTAACACTTCATATGAGTTTTCTTATCAGGTACATATTTACTGATCTTGATTTTGGCCCCTCCATCCTTCACTGACTGTGTTGGAAAACCGGTGTAATCCCTGATTTCAATCTGTGCTTTGGGTTTAGACCTGCTGTCTCAAATCCTCCGCTGTATGAGTGTAAACACATTAACGCACATATTATTCCACATGTGATGATCACACCCAGAGTGAACTCGGATCAGGAGATATTATAATAAGACTCATCTCTGAGGTCAGGATCACCCAGCTCTCAGATCAGAGCAGATTTGACAGATTAAGATTAAAACAGCATGACAGGTTTGACAGAGTTCAGAAAGTGAATCAGAGGGTTCATACTGAACATCTTTCTTTAAAGATAGTGTGTCACGATATTTTGTTAAAATGTTAGTTAAAATAAAGGATTTTGATCATTGCATGTCACTACAGTAAGTATAATAAATGGAACTGTTGATTTAAATAAATATACATCTGATCTGTGTCTGTGATCACCCTCCTCTGTATTTTTTTTCACTTTTTTAACAGGTCTGAGTCAAACAACCGATTCGGTTGTAAAACGCTCATGAACACTTGCTCAAGTCTGAACATCATCTCAGAAACTTGTAAAAGAATGAAGTGTCCGACTTGACGTCAGAATCGTCATTGCATGGGGGGCAAACTATGCTTAAGATACTTTTTATTAATTCACGTACTGCACCTTTTTAACCAAATGTAACTTTTACCAGTTACAGATCAGAGAACTTCTTCGTGCAGCAACGCAGTTTTTTTTTTTGCTGTCGTTACAACATTCTGAATTTCTGAACTGAAGTCAAAAGAAGAACCAGCCGGCGTTCACCTGAATCGAGCTTTGGCTCAACTTGCCAATCACTTCGACCCTTTTAGGAGACTGTTTGGGTTGCTCGGCAACAGTCAAGTTTCAAACTTCTATGTGTTTTTCTCTCCTGTTGGATTATTCCTGCTTGTTACTGTCATACAGTATATTAAACAGCTGACCTTTTTAAAGCACAACTAACTGTGACTCTCACGACTAAAACCTCAAATTTTAAGATCAAAGCTGGCGGTTATGAAGAAATGAAAGTCAGTAGGTTGTTAAGGCTCTCTTTTGTTTTACCAGAAAACATGTAGGTCCAATTCTGAGATGTGTCTAAATGTCAAGAATAAAGTCAAATAATACATTTAGAGGAGGAAGCCCAAAAGGGAAATTTTAAATATTAAAATCTTGAAAACAATGTCCAAAAGATGAAGACAAAATAAAAAGGCAAATGACATGATTTCAGTAAAATGTTGAAAAAGGGGCGCCGGTGGCACAATGCCAATGCACCCATGCATTGAGGCACAGTACTCGCACGGGCGGGCCGGGCTCGTGTCCGTCCTGTGGTAGTGCCTCCCCCCCCACACACACACACACACACAATAAAGGCTATAAAATGCCAAAAAATAAATCTTAAAAAGAAAAACAAGTTAAATATGCGCGAGATGTCAAATATTTAGTATATATTCAAATAATTGGAATAGAACATTATTTGATGTCTGTATTCAAAATGCTGGGCACCAATAAACCTCTGTAGGAATATAATAGAAGTATTTTCCTTGAGAGAAAAGGTGTTTTTCTGATTCTAAAATAGCTTCTGTTATTTAAAATGGAGACAAAGAGAGAAGCTCCAGACTGATTCACTGAACAGCTGACAGCAGAACACAGGACGAGCTGCACCCACCTTCACGTTTCATCACAGAACACACTGTGCTCACTACACCTACACCAATGTTTATGTAGCCTATGTGTGTGTGTCTGTGTGTGTGTGTGAACATACAACATGCTGTAGTGTACACACAATATTATCATCTGTGTGACACATCATTTAAATTAGAAAAAAAATAAAATAAATAAAAATAAAAAAGCAGCTTCATTACAGTGTCAGCGGTGTCTTCATTCAGACAAGATAAAAGAAGAAAGATCTGTTTGGTTGGAGAAGGACTCTCATTACTACGGCAACACAACTCGTCACTGCACTGACATGGTTTCCATAGTTACGCTGTAATTGCGCTGGAAAATCTGTTTTACTCCACAAACAACAGAAGGCAGTAAGAAGGACTTTGTGCTCACTTTTTAGACTCTTTCAACAAGCAGAGCAGAGCTGTTGATGCTGTGGATTTGTTTTTCAGGAGGTGGGACAAAGAGGCAGAAGAGCTATGAGCAGTGGCGGGGGTAAAACTTCATTCTGCAGAAGCTTGCTAAATCAACATTTGTATTTGCATAGAGTTAAAGTCCACATTTTTTCTCACGCAAGCTTGGCTTAATTTACAAGGAGACTACAAACAACACTGTTGTATGTCAGGTGTGGTCTTACCCAAATCCCAATCTCCACACGCACAGACTCTCAAACTTTGAGGTGAAATCACCTTCAGGTGGACTTCACAATGCCGAATGATTTAGCCAGAACTTTTTCTGAACTTAATGATATGACAGAAGTGACTGTCCAGCACTCCATTAACAACAGTGGCTTATGTGTGTCATTTCCATTCATTGAAGAACACATGAGATTCTGCACATCATGTGAAAGCTTTAATTTGGAGTCCCATGCTTTAAATCAAATCATACAACACTGAACACAAATACTTTATTTTATTTCAAAGTCTATCTTTTCATCCACATATTTCTAAAGTACTCTGGGAGATAGAGGCTGGTTTTGGGACCTTTAGTCAGTTTGTGTTTTGCTGACATCTAGTGGTGATGACATGAACATCATGTTAAAAACTAACAAAGGAACAGAGGAGGCCAACTTAAACTGTCTTACTTAACACCCACTCTACAAAAAAGTGTTTTTACAGGTACAGGTTTTACAAGTTGTCCGCTTGATTTCTATCCAGGATCCAAATACAATTCTCAGAAGTCTTATAATTGAATAAACCTTCTTTTAATAATGAATCAACAAGATGCATTTACAATGTCATCTACTCGTCTTTGTCAGAGAGTTCAGAAGTACTTGAAGGTAGAAAAAAAAAAGGGATATTTGATTGGCTGATAATATCAGGTAACGTTGTAGGAGAAATGTTCCTGCTTTAAATTATTGAAATTGTCTAAGGTGCGACAGGAGTCTCCCATTACAACGTCTATTGTCTTCTTGCAGGGTTGTCGATCCTGAAGCCTCCTCCTGTGAAGTGAGGTTTGCTGCTCAGCTGAGGCAGCGGCTCCAGCTGCTCCACCTTCGTTTTAGACCTCTGCTCGCTGAAGAGACAATCAGAGAGTGGACACAGCTATCACAAGATGCCACAGTCAACGGGTTCTTCTGCGTAGAATGAGTCCTGTGTTTTCATCTCGAGCTGTCAAATGAAAATGAGCCTCACCTGTGAAGTTTTTTCTGACTCAGGTACTTCTTCTTGATGTTCGCTAGCTCACCAGCTAAACTTTGATTCTCACTTTTGTACTCGTTCATCTTGGAGTCGAGCATCCGCAGCTCGGCTAACAGAGCCTGTGGAGTGAGATGGAAAATTGTACGGTGATAGATCGAAGACAAAAAAAGAGAAGAAATTAGCTCCTTTTCTCTTATAAAAAAGCGATTTTATTTGATTTTTTCTTTAACTTTTCTTTAAAAACTCTTCCTAAAACCAGGGTGAAAAAAAAGTTTTAAGGCTTGAAGTTTTGTTGTAATAATCTAAGAAGCTCTTAAATCAGGCCTTTACATTGTGTGTATTATTTATAAGATTAAAAGCAAAAAAAGAGCACGAAAAATAGAGAGCTGCATAAACTGAGAAGATTTGACTCTAGAAAATGGCTGTAACACTTTCCACTCACAGCTACAACACACTGACACAAATATGAAGTCTATGAGCATTGACTGTCTCCACTTAAAATCCTCAGTTTGTCATACTTAGTCTTTTATCTGCACTGTGTTTGTAATGTCTTTATTTGTACAGTATCTTTATGTATTTTTTTTTTAGGTCTAATGCTTCTGTTTCAATCCTAAAAGCCAAGTCAGGGGCTGAAAATGAGCCAATAGCCAAATAAATGAAAAGAGTCTCACATTCAGAACAAGGTCTTTGTTGGACTTTGATTATGTAGAAGGATTTATAAATTGCCATCACAACCTGGTTGTGAATGGACCGAGAGAACTGCTCGGGACAGAGAAGGTGAAAGTGGATGACCTTGAGTTTCTTTGTTCTGTCTCTGAGGGTCCACTGACACAGCTGGAGCTGCTCCACCGCCTCCGGACCCGGCTGACGGGCCAGGATGTGCTTCAGCTCCACGTACAGCTTCTCCTTCTCCTTTGTGTGGAATACAAACAGAACAATAGTAACAAATAGAGTCAGATAATACATACCGTTTTAATCACAGTATGAAATGTAATTAATACACAGATAGAAACACAGCAGACAGTGTGCTGTATGAGAGCATGAGAGAAACGAAACATCAGATCCAGACAGAGGAGTCTTCAGCAGTGATTTCAGTACCAGTTTAATGTAATCCTCTCTCTGGAGGACTTCAGGAGCAGCTGGAACAGCTTTATAATTGAGTTTTTCCACTTACACCTGTGAACCTGTTTAACTTTCGCCTTCTTTAAATAGGACAGTGGTTTTTCAGTCAGAAACCTTCTAGTTTCTAGTTTATAGGCCGATTTTGTTTATGTGCTTAAATCACTATGTACATTTGGGAGTTACTGAATACACACACATTTATGCCTTCATGCATCCATTATCTATACCACTTTTTTTCTGTTTGGGGTCGTGGGGAGTGACGGCCAACTCCAGCCGATCCCAGCTGTCACTGGGTAAGAGGTACACCTGTTTGCCAGTCATTCACAGTGCTGACAAACAGAGACAGACAACCAGCCACACTCACACCGACAGGTTTTTTAGAGTTACCATTTAACCTGACAAGCATGCTCCTGTCTGACAAACCAGAAACCTCCTCGTTGTGAATCAACAGTGCTAATCTCTGCACCACTCTGGAACCCTTTCTGGCTACATATTTTGAACCAGCTCTTGTTAGAAAAAACACACAATGATCAAGTGTGCTTGTGTGTAATGAGTGTCTACCTGTAATAAGAGTTCTCGTTCCTCCAGCTCTTGTGTTTTGGTGATGAGTCGTTTTTGTAAGGACTGAATCTTCTGGATGAGTTCGTATTTTCCAGGATCACTGCCCTGCAGGGGAGAGACATTAATACAGTCTTTGAGGAAGGTTTGAGAGGACTCTCACATACGCTAGAAAGGAGACATTCATGTTACCTGTGAGGCAAAGAAAAACCATTACAAGAGCACACAGCTGAAACGTCCTCCAGCTCACAAACACAGACACTTTCAAACAAGCTGTTCACCTCCAGGCGTCTCCATCTGTGAATGTTTATGGGCTTCAGCTGATCCTCCAGTACGCTGCTCCTCACCCTCTCTCTCAGCAGCTCCCTCTGCAAGTGGAACAGCTCGCGCCTGCCACAATACAGTTTAACTTAATTTAAATGAACACCTTTAATACATGTATCACTTTAACCATACATATTCTCAAAGTCCCATAATTCTCTGGAGGACAATTTTAGTGCATAAATAAATACTAACTATATTACACTCATCCTTTGCCTCAAATGTCACATTTACCATGCATGACTATTAGCTTTAAATGGAGGTCATGTGGTTACTACAGGCTGTCTAATATTGATAAGCCGTATTTAAGATACTGGGTTGAAAAAAAAAAGATTTCCTCATGGTTTGTAAACAAGAAGTTTGAAGGTCAGTCCTACCTCTGGCTCCGGCTCTCACTCTTCCTCCATCTTTAACTTGAATCCTCTTCTCTAAATGCTGCACTTTGTAGGTCACCTCTTTCTCTCTCTCCTTTCTGCCCTCAATCACATTGACCACGTACCAGTGATTAATGGTTCAACAAGCAACCGCACAGATCTGCCTCCTGGTGCTTTACTGAATACCATTATACATCATATGATCACATCCTTGCTAAGGAGTTCACCTATAAATAGTTGCTTGACTGTCATTTGTTTAATTTGCCATTAAAACACGTTTATGCATTTTTATCAAATCATAAAGAGTAAATATAAGCTCTAAGCCTCACTTCATATCTCTATCTGCTCCTCTCAACGTTTTATAAAACGCCTGTGTCTGTGTCACGTCCCTCCCAAATCCAAACGTTTTTTTACATTACTTATTTGGTGCCAGTTAATCTGAGTATAGCACATAGCCAGTTGAGCTTCATGCTTTCATGTGGAAGCATTGCAAAGCAGTTCTTGTTTAAATGTGCTTTACATTCAGGTGTTTGCGATGTGCTTATTGGGAACACTCGTATTGTGATAACACAGAAATTGTAACTTATTGCACGGCACAAAGCTCAGCTTGTTACCATTGAAATTCACCTGAGACCCACTTGTGAAATTGCACAGTTTCTCTGTTTTCACCTCACAAATTCTTTTCTCTATCTAAAACCTGTAAGCGGTTCATGATGGACAGGCGTCGGTTGCTTTTCTGTTTCTGGTAACTTCAGTGCTGACTGTCTCTTTCAAACTCCACCTGACAATGTCAGGCTTCTCTCTGTTACCTGAGGTCCTCTGTGTTGGGTACAGTCTTGTCCAGGATGCTCTTCTTGCGTCGGAGCCTCTTGATCTCCAGCTTGAGCAGGCGAATGTCCTCAATCCTCTGGTTGTAGTGGAAGTCGCCCTTACTCAGGATGGACTGCTGGATCCTGATCTTCTCGTACAGCAGAGCACGCTCATCATTGTGGCGGAGCAGCTGTTTGCCCAGGCTGTCCCGCTCTCTGATTACCTTGAAAGAAGATTCACCAACAAGTTATCAGCTATCTTAGCTGTTTGTCCTCTCTCTGCTCAATCTTGTTAAACACCTTCTCTTTCCGCACCTGTTCCAGCTGCTTCTTCTGTTGGATCTGCTCAGCATCAGCGTCTGATATAATCCTCTGCAATTTTTGCTGTTCTGCTTTCTGACTGTCAACATGCTGCTTTTTTTCTAGTAGCTGAAGCCTGATTGTCTGCAGCTCCACCTGCAGCAGAAAACAAAGATGAGTGTACACATAACCTACCGAGTCAGACAAATACATTCCTGGAACGTAGCACATGAATGCAGTCTAAACTACTATTACTGGTTTGAGATTAAAAGCCTGTTTCAAATCCATCACTTTTTCTCACAGACTGAGAGTGTCTTTCTATGCATGCAAGTGTCAGTAGATCTCTGCACATCAGAAAAAAGGGGCTAAACATTGAGAGTGTGGGAAGTTTGTGCACATAAATTGAAGATTGTGTCATTCTGTCTGACAGATATCAACCAGATGGGATAAAACTCCCTTTGCAGAGATACTGTGTCAATAGACACATGGTCACAATGATTTTTCATCATCCATAAATTTCCATTAATACATCAAGATGTTAAGGGGACATCTGACTGAAACTTGACGATGTTCTTTCAGGAAATCTTGAGATACTGTTTTTACAAGAATAGACCAGGGTGCAGAAAACATCAGGCAGCAAATGTCCCCAGTGCCCGGGTAAGTTTCAGAACTGACTGAGGCTTTTGTGCAAAACATGGTGACCGAAACAGCTAAATGATGAGACTCTAGAAAAGGATGAGGGACCCAAAAGAAACCCTGAAAAGACTGTAGTACCTTGAGTGCCTCGTTATCTTTCTCTAAGCGCTTTTGTTCCTGTTGATCTTTGGCGAGGGCCAGCTCCTTCCCCGTGATCTCATCTCTCAGTCTGGTGACCTGGTTGTTCATGGTCTTCATCTTCCTCTTTATCTCTGCAATCTCTTCCTGACGTAGAGACAAGACAGTGGAGGGAGTCGATCAATAAGAGGGAGAGAGAGCAGGATATCAGACCACTCCAAAGTTAAATATGTATGTGTACGTTATGCTCTGTCAAAAAATAATGGCAGCTGGTGGTAAAAAAAAATATCATTACAAGACGTTTACGAAACGTTCCACCGCCTGTCAGCCAAACAAACATCAGAATATAAAAATGTTATTTAAATAGTAATACAGAATTTAAACACAATGACAAACAGGTTTGAAAAAAAAAATCATCCCTAACCATTACAGCAATATGCCATTTCAACTCATTATTAAGGAGTTGTTTTATTAAAAACCATTTCAAAGTACCTGACTCAGTACAAAAACAAAACACCTGAAATCCTTGGATCTGACCTACAGTATCATGTCTAATATCAATAATTGGTGGGTCAATTAAGTTGATATCTTTTTAGTGAAAAACTAACTGGGAGTTTCTGAGACATTGGAATGCAGACAGCAATAATTGAATCCCTCAGTAAATTGGGCTATGACGTTAATTCAAACTCAGGCAAATACTTTTTTAAAATGTTATCATCAGCTAATAGCTGAGTCTATATCAGGGAATAGGAATGGTTGATTATATGTATATAAGAGCATTTAAATGGGCCCAAAATAGATCTTTGTGGGACAGCTTAGTGGTGGAACTGTACACGGTAAAAGACTTTCAAATGTCTCAGCTTGAACAGTACCAGTCTTATGCACCAACACTTTGTCTAAAAATGATCATTTCGCAGAGATGAAGATACGATGTGAATGACAGAAATACAATCATCATACCTGAGCCTCAATGAGGTTTTTGCTGTAGAGGTTCCTTTCAGCTACAACACTCTCCAGCAGGTTTTCTTGCTGTTTGAGTCTGCACTCAGCCTCGGTGACTTTCTTTCTCCAGTCAAATATTTCATTCTCTCTTATTTCAAGATCACTCATTTTTTGCTGCACCTGTGGAAACATCGAAAAGTTTCCCCCCCAGAGAAGTTGAGGTGAAGCAAAGTTTACCAATACTGTTGTGAAATAAAACTTTCAATCTTAAAGTTACCCGACTAAAAAAAATACGACATAACAATCCTGTTCTCCTGCTTAACCTGCCTTGTGCATGAGGCTGCTGGTCTCGTTGATGTAGCGGTCCCGTTCTTTCTCCAGCTGCTGGATGATCTTGCGTTGCTTCTGGGCTTCCTGGCGGTAACCACTGATCTCGTGTTCGAGGGTCTTCTTGTCCTGCTCGAGGAGTTTCACCAGGCTCTGCTGTTTCTCCGTAGACTGTGATGCTTTGACTATGTTCTATTGATTGGGTTTGTACAGGAACATGGAAACACATGATCATCGTTAGGAGTATTTCTATTTAAGTTATCATAACGTATTATAAAAACTGTCATGCAGCTTAAAGTCAGGGTTGCTAGCATGATTTTGAAAGTAGCTTTTCCTTAGTTCTCCCCTCCTACATCCATCGCCTGCCCTCTGCGCTCCCTCTGAATCCGTATCTATACGACAACATGTCCCGCTCAGTTAAAGAAGGAAAAGAAACTCAACCTTATTCATGATGTCTCTCTCTCTGATCAGCTCCTCGATGGCTTTACGGTCAACTTCAGCCTGCTTTTTGGAAGATTCTAAATCTGCACAGATGAGATGCCTTTAATTACATGGTAAGAATAAATACTGCTGTCAAAGTGTTTATCTGTTTCCTACCATGAGCTTTCTAAATATGCCATTAAGCATAATTAACTCTGAATAAAAAATTATACTGTGTGAGAAGAGAAGTGATATTCACTGTTTTTATATTTGTTAACAAATGCAGAAAAGACAAAGTACATACAAACACTTCAACAAAATACAACAAAAGAATAAAGTAAGGATTAGTAGTGCAACAAGTTCATAAAAAGGAGACTAAAAACAGAGTACAGAAACGGATTATGTGTCAGTGAATGGGAGTCAAACAGATGGACTTGTTTTCCTCCAAAGACTTGGTGACCTCAATCTATTAAAATGTCAAATCAACATTTTCTACAGCCAAGCCCTCTCTCAGTACAGTTTTCATAGAAGGGCTAATTACTCTTTCTTTTCAACAAATGGTTACAGTTTGTGTTTGCTGTGCTGATTCAATAAAGAGGAGGAGGGGGGGATCTTAGCATTTTCTAGAACTATGAAAAAGTTATTGCAGTCTGAATACACCTGTTCTTCATGTTAGATGTAAGAAGTCATTTCATGTTGAGCAGCTCAGCAGTGAGGGAGAGAGCTCTCTTACCTTTCTCCAGACCAGCGACCTGAGCTCTCAGGGTCTCCCTCTGCACGTCCACGTCGGATTTCTGCTCCTCCATCTGGTGGAACTTTTTCTGGATGATTTCTCTCATTTTTGTTTGTTTGGCCACCTCCTGACGCATCTGATTCACCTCCTCCTCTTTCATCTAGGAGTAGGAGAGGAGGAGTCGTATCCACCAGTACACAGCAGTATAAGGACAGGGAAAGGGTTTATTCATAAAAGAAGAGCTTGTTCACTGATGACTACAACTCAAATGTTGTCCGTCTGTCTGATCGCTTCCAAAATGTATGCCATAAAATCTAAGTTCTTCAGACAAAATCATCAACCTCAGGCCATGTTTAAGGTTTGAATAACAACCCAGGTACTTTGCTGAAAGTCCTCCTCTTTCTAGTCTCCTTCTTTCCCTGTTTCTACCTGCTTCAGCTTTCAACTCATTCACATGTATCTTTCTAGGAGAGGGAACAGTTATAAACCCATCAGACATCTGTTTAATTTATCTTCACATTTAGTACTGTAAGAACAGTGCCCTCTTGTGGTTAAATAGGGCAGGATCACTATTCTGTCATCAGGGTTGATTCACTACAGTAGATCAGAGACCAGAGTTAGCTCAATAAAAGTCTAATCACTTCTCGTTTTATTACATGAACATCAGGCATTTTGGAGATATATTAAGTTAAGACTACAAAGCTCTACCTCTTTCTATGATGTCATCACTGCACGCTGCATGTCCATACTGTAGGCCTGTTGGGTATCACACTAATAAAGCATGGTGCACTAAAATGTCTAGAAAAGAAGGGTATCAATAGAGACTCTCCCTTCATGACTCAGTAAAAAAAAAAAGAAATGTAACCTCGGCCCATTTTCATTTTTGACAAATTCCTTTTTCCTGTAGTCATCTAGGACTGTAATAACTCAATGTTGTGTAACATAGCAGTTAGGGCTTGAGGAATATCTCTCATCTCTGCTGCTACCTGAAGGCTCTCTAAATCCTATTCACATTTAAAATCATTCTTTGTTACAGGCTGACATAAATAGTGCAAACACACACGATCATTTAGCTAAGGATGCATCTTGCTGGTGCACTCTTTACCTTGAGCTCATTTGCGCTCTGCTGGTTCTCCAGGCTGAGACGTTCTTTGACTGACGAGAGCTGCTCGCACTCCTGCTGCAGTTTGCTGTTCTTCACCTGCGTATGCTCCAGCTCCTTGCTCGTTCGCTCGTTTAAAATCTGTCACAGTCAGAGAAAGGATCGGAGTGAGGGAAGGATTTGTTTCTACAACATCCTGCAGGTCAGAGTGTGTTATGGCTCACTGTTAACTCAACATTGTGATGTTACCTCTGCAGCTTGTTGTACACAAATGATTCAATTCATATATGTTTATAGGTTAACATTTGGCTTGTTGACCAACAATGTCAGATTTAATTACAGCATTAAGATGATTAACTCATGTCTATAAATCATAAATGCTTTAATTCTCTCGCTCTTGCTCTCTCTCTCTCTCTCTCTCTCTCAGTCTGGGAACATAAACTCTGCTTCACTGAAGGTTCACTCACTGAAGCACAATTCAAGTTTTCATTGTCATCCTGCCAAAACAAGTCAGCATGAATAACGCTCATTTCACTAAGAGAATAGTTTCCACCTGTCCTCATGAACGCAACAAAACCAAAATTGAAAGTCTTTTTCATCCCACGCCAGCATATAAACCAGCATTAAAACTATTCAGTGAGTGTATTGCACTGTGTGTGTGTGTATATATATCTATCTCACCATGGCAACAAAAACAGGAGTCCTGGGGACCCAATATTTTGTTGCAGGCAAAGTCGTGCACACTGTCTAAATTGTAACTGTTTATGTATTATGAGACAGCGTCACCTCTGCTGTCACTTGTTCTGCTCGTTGTTTTATAAGAGACACAAGGACTTAAGAAAAATCATTTGAGCACCTGTGAATTAGAAAAGAAAGTTATGGAGAAGGTGTTGCAAATGCTGACTGACTCAAATTGTAATATTCCTGAACCTTACTGATCTTATGGGGATCTGTTCTTTAAATTATACTTTACTGTAAGACGACCATAGGAGCGTTCTCTTCATGCGTCTTTATATCAATTTTCTCGTTTTTATGGGAAACATGTTTCCTCAAAAGAAAACAGCACGTCACACCAAAGGTTCTCACCTTGAGCTCTTTGAGCTGATGCTCCAGCCTCTGCTGCTCCTCTTTTGCTCTTTGGCCCTGCAGAGTCAGAGCTTTGATGTCCGCCATCTTTGCTTCCATGTCGACGTGCAGCTGCTTCACCTCCTTGTCCAGCTTCTCTTTAAACCTCATCTCCCGAGAAATCTCATTCTGCTGCACCTGGAGCTCCTGCTGGAGCTGCAGTCAGACACAGAGCAGTGACCAATTCACATCTCACTTGAGTTTGTGTTCCTCCTCGCTGCCACAGCTCAAACTCAAACTCTGGAGCAAAGTTTACAAGTGATTAGAAAAGAGAGTTGGATTCTTTTTAGAGCAAAAGTAAAGATTTCTCCACCCGATTGTCCATCTCATGTCACTTAAAACACAAGATGTATGTCTGACTGTCCCCGTTTAAAACCAGGTGTGGGGGGTCTCTGCACTGACTCATTATCCCATAATCAGCGGTAGAGAGAGGTCGTTTCAGGGTTTGTTCTGGTGTTGTTTGATTCTGCAGTAACACCATAAACACCAGTCTCAAATCTAGCTTCTTTCAGGCTGTAGTTTGTCAATTTGTGCTCGGTATTTCCTTGCTAATCCAGATTATTATTTCCCCAAAAGCAGTGCAGGCAGTTTCCTCTCAACTGATCATTGTTAAGTGAAAGGAGCTAGTTGGATTTTATCTCGTTATTATTTTAAAACAATGAATCCTAAAGCTTATAAAGAGTAGAGTAAAGAGTATAAAATAGTCCCAGTCCTCGAGTGCGTCCCGCTTCCTCTCGTCCAGACAGGATCAGGAGAGAATGTAACTAAACCTGATCGGGATTTAGCAATGATGTTGAAAACTTGTCTTTGAAATGAACTCTTTGCTTCCATGTTATTTTTACAGAAGCTGTAACTCAATAATTGTTGATTTGACTAAAACACATTCTATTAATTAATGTCTTCATTTCATTCAGTATTATTCAAATAAACCGTCTCCTGGAAGCTAAATCGATGGTAGGATTTAGAAGGGGATATTTGATTTCAGATAACCTATAATTAAGTTTAAAAGACTGCCACATAAGAGCATTTTACTGCAGCTTAGGTTTTGAAGTTACATAATTCACTTTGTAGACCAAGAATGGTCGACATATTTACCAGAGAAATATTCTTTAAGGCATCATCTCGTTTGGCTTCAACCTCCTGCTGGGTCACGGTGGTCTGCTTGAGTTTATCTCTCAGATCTTCCACATTTGTCAACAGCTGATCTCTTTCTTTAGTCAGATCCTCAATTAATTTTAGCTGTTCACTGAAAAGACATATATTTATTAACACTCCTTTACCTGCAGTATGCACAAGAAAAAACAAAAACAAGTGTCTCACCTCTGCTGTTGGTCCCTAGAGAAACCACTTTGCTGTTCATTCATTTTAATCAGGTTGGAAATGTCTTCTTTTAACGTCCCGATGGTCTCTTTGTCTTTTTTCTCTTTATCATGAGCAGTATCAACCATTTTCCAAGCTTTATCGAGCTCCTGCACAGGAACATTTTAAATAAGTTTGCTTATTTAGTCAAAGGAATTTAAAGTGGACAAAAAGATGAAACATCAGCCAACAAATACAAAACAGTACAACATGCATAGCGAACACCAAATACACTCCATTCATTTTATTGTAAGGTTATTTGTTGACCTTGATGTTGGTAAAGTTAATGAGACATGCTGATGTATGCTCTTGTGTTCATGCACTTTACCCTCTTTAGTGAAGAAATGGTGGTCTCATCTTCCTGGGATAGTTTGAGGGCAGCTGCCACTTTAGTTGAGATGGACACGATCTCAGCGTTCAGCTCTCTGCATTTAGACATTAGCCTCTTCTCGTTGTCTCTGGACTTCTTCAGAGCCTGGATGAGCTTCTCATACTCCACCCGGACCTTGTCCAGACTCTGGTCTCCAAGCAGCTCACTGAGGATCTTCTGAAACTCCTCCAAGGACTGAAACATGTCCTCTCCTCCTGCTCCAGGATCCTTGAAATACAACAGAGACACAAGTGAGAGAGTCCAAGCTGGTATAAAGAAAAAACATCACAGGCTAAACATGGCTAGACCACTGAAAAGAAAGATATTGGCCTACTTATCAATAAACAGACAGAAGCTGTTGTTGGGCCTACTGTACGGTAGGCAGGCCATCCCAAAAGGAAACGAGAGCAGGAAGTAGGGGAAAATATACAACTTTCCGCACGGCCAAATAGCCAAACTTTAAAGCCTACCATTTATCAGCCAATACGGAAAATACCACGGAGTTTTCTTGTAATTAAAACACAAAATCAAGTCATAACATGAACTTTTGAGGAGAAACACTCGTAAATGTCACTTACCTCCATTATTTAATTGAACAATTCAATAATAACCACGACTCCAACAGTGTTCAGTGTAGGATCTGTTGAAGTTGGTTACTAAGCAACCCATGATCTCGCGGGAGTAGAACGAGAGTCCGCAGTAGCCCATCCTTCTTTAGAAAGGTGTCGTTTCACCTCGGGGTAACCCACTTTCAAAAAGTTTTTCTTTACATTGACCAAAACCGGGAGGTTATGGGAAAAGACAACCGCGGTGATTTCGACTTCATTAGGCGGATGTTGCCGGTGTCAAATAGGTCTACTGAGTAAAAACTACAAACCTGCCGAAGATGGACTACAAAGAGCGCATCTATTGCCCGGTGTTCTTTATGGTTCTCACCTTGCCTTGTTGTTTAACAGTCGAAAAAGACTATAAAACGTCGTCGATAATTATTCCGTCATTACGGTTTTTACAGGTTATAAAGCATCACAGCCCCTGCTGTTAGCCTACTTTTTATTATTAATAAGGTTTAATTAACGGATCTGTAATGTCTCAAAGTAGCAACACAAAAATAAAAGTAAAATGTAAGGTGACATGGTTGTTACGATGAGAATATCCTCAGCTCAGCCTCCTCTTTTCTTATATTTATCCACATGAATCATACATTTGATCAAATTAACATTAATGTTTAGTTCAGTGATACCACAATGCTTGCTTTCATGAACAGCTGAGCGATGATTCACTTTTTTAGTGGACATAAGGAATTATGAGTCATATTTTTATTCTCTCCTTTTGTAAATGGCCCAGTGTACCCTTTGCTTCATGACATTATGAAGGCATCAATAACACTATTTTCCTTGTAATGTAGGAATTCAAACAGCTCTTATCATGGTAACACTTAAAGACTTAATTTTCTTCCGTGGAGTTTTATAGCAGTTGGCATACATAGGTCTTGCATTACTTCTGACTGGATTAGTTTACTATATTTACAGGATACCCCCTAAGTCGATTAAGACATATTCACTTGCTGCTGCATCGTTAATGGCCTGTTTGCAGACACAACTGTCCCTTACAGCGATAAACAAGATAAGTTCCTTATTTATTCGTTATTTGATTTATACCAGCTTTGCATATTTTCCCCATTGGCTATTAATGGTCAAATTTGGTTATTAGAGAACAAATGAGGAGCCCCTGGTAAACTAATATCAAAAACAGCTTATCAAAAACATTTATGATAAAGTATCAGATTGTCTTTTGTTCCTCATTTGGCCCCTATAGTAAGTATGGCTTCCCCAGTCCCACTAACAGTAAATCTGAACTCATCTTCTGTATCATATGGCGATAAAAACATAATCAGATATCCAAAAATTCAGCCCAATTTAAGAATTTATGGCCATAAAACCCTGAACACATCCGATCTCAGACGCACAGGAGCCCAAGGAGGATGGCTTTAAAAAGTGTCAGCTCTCCTTTCCTTTAAAAGCCAGGTGTGCCTGCAGTTTGGTGCCTTGGTATCTACGGTACATGCTGTATTTCTGTCTTTATTTATCGATAGACTGGACTCTGAACGGCTCATGTAACTTCTCTCCTTCTGTTTCTCCACCTGAACATGCAAATCACACACACGACACCTCATGAGACATGTTGGTGCTCTGAATAAAGTTAAGTACCCTGAAGCATTAAAGTTAATTTCTAAAATCTGAAGACATGTCAGACATATCAGACAGGATCTCAAGTTAACTGACATGCTTATCATCAAAGACAGGTATGTATGTTTACTTTGTTAGAGTATGTTTGTGTTAAATTTTGTTTTTGGTGAGATCTGTGCGTGTCCGTACTTGTGCTTCTGATAGAATGTGCATCTGTCACTGCATGCATACTGGACAGCTCGGTGTTGGTCTTGGGCTGGTCATTTCAGTCTGCAGACGTAGTGGTGAGTGTGTCTTCATCTTCAAGTTTTCGCCTCGTCTCTGGAGGAATGTCAGAAAACGGGGCAAACAATAGCTTGTCATCTCTTAGCCCTCCGTCCAAATTCTAAATCTTCAAATGTTTTTGTCAGAGCAGACGGAAAACGCTGCTCTGCATCTGTGATTAAGAAGCAGAGTGAAGTGTATCGTGAACTCATCCCTGTATGCCTGTCAAACAAATACAGACTCTCCAGCGTTGGAGACTTTTGACGGCGTTTCAGTTGGTTTATGGCCCACTGATTGATGCTTTTTGACTCGAATTTGGTCATGCTTATGTTTATGATCTGTATTCACACAATGTCAGGGCTGAGTCATATAGAAATTAAAAACGTTGTGTGCCAGGTGTCGGGTAGGGCTCATATAGATAATCCTGAACCTAAACCAGAAAATATCTGAATAGAAATAAGAACTGAATAAGAACTTTTTCAAAGTAAGGTGAAACATTATCAGGACCAGTTCTTCTGAATAACAAGAAGAGTCATGTTAGAAAATTTAAACATTTTAATAAATAAAAATTGATGTAATATACACCATTATGAATATACAACTACAACAAGCATACCAAGACATTTGAAATACAAAAAACTGACAGTTCAATTTAGTTGCTTTAAAAGCTTAAATTTCTAGGAAGAGTGGGGGTGAGCAGGAATTACAACAGCCATACATTCTTGTTAGTGTGTGTGCCAACAAATATAAAAAGCATCATGACCACTGACTTCTCAGAGATGGTAGAAACAAAAAGTAAGATTAAACGTCTATTAAGTGGGTTGATGATTTAGAACAGACAAGTTGAGGTACTGAGTTGTCTACGCCTGTGACTACATTGAACACACTCACGTTTGTTGTTGTAAAAAGGAAACCAGTCGTGTACATCTCAGGAAGACTGCACAGTTAAGAGGAGACAATGAGTTCTATTTGTTCTTCTTCCACTTGTATTGCATTTGTTACAAAAGAAAACTGAAGCTTGAATGTTAAGATAAAGTTTTCATGTATAGAGGCTCCACAATGTTGAGTTGAGTCTTGGCAGCACAAGTTTTTTCAACTAGTTTTAGAAAGTATCTTTTCAACACAATATATCTGGTCTTCCAACATAGTAACACCTGAGGTCCCTTAAACACGACCTCCTCCCTCCTGAGGTGAGTTAGGGACCACTGAACCATATTTATCCAGTGGGCGTTTTCCTCTGACATCAAGCTCAGGGTGGGAAATCTTGAATGCATTACATATTCTACATCTGTTTTCCAGGTTTGCCATGAGCTATAAACCAAGGCAATGTTATCGTTATCATTACTGATTCATATTTTCAATGCAAGATAAGAGAATACATAGAGGGAGAAAGCTGGCCATATTTCAAGGAAAAACGACACAGCCATAAGATGGCCCATTAAAAATGACCCTGTGATAAGATAACATTGGTAAAGGTATAGTTTGCATTTAACCCTTTTATGCGAACACAATTGTTACCTAAACATGTAAGTCAATAATCAAGTAATGTTAGCTAAAAATGCTCAAATGCTAACTGAAATCAATAATTTGGGACAGCTTCCAGCCACACATCAGGGTCCGGTCATTCTCTTCCAAAGTCCGACTGTTTCTCTTCCAAGACAATGCAGAGAATCTTATTCACGCTTTTATCGCCTGCAGAATTGACAACTACAATGTCCTTCTCTCTGGTCTTCTGAAAAAAAATATTTCCCAGCAAAATTCAGCTGCAAGATTGCTGACAAAGACCAGAAAGAGAGAACACATTACGATTTTAAAATCTCTGCATTGGCTACCTGTGTGTTTTAGAATTGATTGAAATTCTTTGATTGGTTTTTAAAGCTCTTAATGGTCTTGCTCCCACTTATTTATCACATTTGCTTTTAACTTATTAGCCTACTAGAGCCCTCAGGTCTTCTGGAAGTGGTCTTTTAGTTGTTCCACATGTCCAAACAAAAACCTACAGTGAGGAATCTTGATATTATAACGGTCCTCGTCTGTGGATCAGTTTACCTGGAGACCTGAGGGTAGACCATCATGTAAACATTTTTAAAAGCAAACTCAAGACCTACCTTTTTAGTCTGGCTTTTAACTGAATCTCATTTTACCTCAATTAGTTTTACCCTGAGCTTGATAGGAGAGGACCAGTGTTGTTGTGTGAATTTATCAAAACGGTGTTACTATGTTTACTTGACTGGATAGAAAGACTTACAGAAATACAAAGGTCAAGGTGAGTAATCTATATTCACTCACACCAAACATAATGTGTAGATACTATTTTGCAATCACCAATACAATCATAGCACTGGGACCAAAATTAACAAGAAAATGATCAACTCAAACCCAAGAAAATCATTATGATGTGTGTATTCAAATAAATGTCCTATTGGATTTCCTTGCTTTTAAAATTCGCCACTCAAAATGTCCTATCTGATCTGTGTATTCCCTGAAACAACAGCAGTCAGAGAAAACCCTCCAAAGACATGACCACGCAGGTCAGTGACGCCACACTGGCCAAAAAACAACCTTTTGTACAGTACAAGATTGCGTAGCTACATTTTGTCTGAAGCAAGGAAACAACTAACTTAAAAAAAGCACCACAGATGTTTTTGAATAGCACCAGTTGTCATAATGTATAAGACTTGTTTTTGTTTTTGGCAATGTACAGCACTGAATTAAACATCTCCACTGTGTGGAGTGACTTTTAGCAGCTGCTGCAATGCTCAACCTCCACTTTTGAACAAAAAGGCAACTAAACGTTCATCGCATTAAGTCAAACATGCTTTTAGCTTACAAACCAAAAAAAGAAACGAAAAGCAAACATTTGAATCCCCTTCTGTCAGTTCAAAGCAGCATCATGAAGCAACGTGTCTGTTACATACATACTGTAAATATATACGCTGTGAAACATTTCTATTTGCACAGTTTGTGAATTAGATGATTATACATGTTTATTCTTTGCTGTGATACAAATTGCAACGGAGCACCATAGTAGGAAAAAAAATCCACGTTCTGTCATGCCAAAGAACTTTTGAAATGAGACTGCAGAAGCAAGTTTTCAACTACAGAGGAGCTAAATCCACTGAAACAAAGAGTGGCTAGATAGAAGACGCCCCATCAAATATGGCAGCTTGGTTTGTGGCCCAACGCTTCAAAATATGACGATCTAGGTACAACTCTAGTTAAGCCATAGACTGTATAAAAAATGGCCGATGTCCATTTGTTTTTGAAGAGGTGTTATGAAGCTCAACAATGGCGGTTACCATCTAACTTCCAGACAATCCAGAAGCAGGAAAAACATGAAGTTCATGTTTGTTGGTTATTGGAGTCACTCTTAAGTAGCTGCTCAAATAATTTTAAAAATGTTTTACTCTTAAGAGGTTGCAGCTTGTAACAAACAATTAGACAGAGTTAAATTAGACGTTCAAAACACAGCAGCAAGGCTATAAAACAGGTATTAGCTGATTGTGAATTGCTTGCAGTAAGGTTTAGAAACCTAAAGTACTTGGTTTAATTTAGAAAACGGGACTATTGTTTGGGTTTATAAAATATGAAATACTTAAAGGCAGGGTTGGTATTTTTTGAAAACTAGCATGATTTAGAAAGAAGCATTTCCTCAGTGCTCCATATACACCATACGCCTTCCCCTTTGTGCTCCTTCCAAAGCCACGCCCCTCACTTATATGTACGAGAACCCTTGTCACAAAAGTGGACCTCAGCTTATCGCCTGCATGGTGTTGAAACTACATCGTCTCATTTAGCAGTAATAAACTCGAATTAAGTCGGTCATCAGTGATGTGTGATGTGGGCATGCAAGAGGTAGAGAACGGACAAGGAGGCGTGATTGGTTCATCGCATTGGTACCTCGTGGCAGACATTGGTGGAAGTTTTTACAGGCTTACTACTGCTACAGATGAAGGATTTTCGTCGCGTCTTTTTCAGAGTACATGAGTTATTAATTTCTGTCAGGACCTAATTTACATTTTTAACCAAAATCTTAAAAAGTGCATCGGGAGAAAATTACCAACCCTGCCTTCAAAGTAGTCATGTACTTAATGTATGTCTTTTAAGAAGCTATGGCATGGCACATGACATACTTACTTTATTTCTTTAACACAGGTCCCCATCTTAAAATAAGTTATAATGTATCTGTCTCAAACTGGAATCAACTCCCCACTCCGTGATTATGAGTTGTACCTTCAGCATCGTATTTTAATGTGTAGGGCCACGGAAAAAAACAGCTGTTTTTGGATGACTTGTTTGGACTACTGATGAGGGAGGACGAGCTGCCCATAAATAACTCATCAATTCTATTTGCTGTTCACAAAGTAAAAGGATAAACCTCATTGACCTATAGTTTGCTGAATCATTCTGTCAGTTTTCGTGTAACAGACAGTGAGATATACAGTACAGTAACATTTTGGTGCACCATTTTCTTTTTTTTTTTACACAACCTCCAGACAGACGTCATATATCTCTACTTTGTGTTAGATTCTGCTACAATATAAAGCAACAAATAGATATAAAAATAATAGAATATAGACTTATACATTCTTGAAAACAGGTACTGTTCCCAAATATAGATACTCATAAACCATTTTGGTTCCATGACAATATATATTTATATATATTTATACGTGTATTTATATTTTTTTTCTCTATATCTTCTGGTTCTATGATATTACATTTTGAAACTAATTACTAGCTTTTAGAAGATTTCCATCACTCACATAGACATTGGTCTGTAACATCATGTGATAATGTGTCGCTGAGGCAGACCCTACACAACTCAATTCCCACCCGCTGATGAGCATCATGTTTTCTTCTGCAAAAAGAATAGGGTAGTTTATACTTATTTGAGATATTATTGATGTTGTGTAACAAAACCTAAAATGTGTAATGACTGTTTCACACTCATGTTTGGACAAAAGTGAATACATTTTCAAATGTCAATCCTTTCCTGCTTGTTGCCATATGGACACACTGACGAAAAGTATTTGTAATGGTTTGCACGGATGGTTTGAATATAAGCTTGGCTATGTTTAAAGTAGAGTTTTTAAAAGGTGGAATTAACCCTTTAATGATAAGGATGTCATGCAATTTAACTCTTCCCCCTTTTAGAGGAAGAATGTGCGACTTTTTAATCCACTAGAAGTTGCTCTTGAGCACCAGCACTGAACCATAAATAACAGCTGTTTGGAGACCTCGACTCTCCTCCAGCGGCACTCCTCCAACTCCTTTACACTCACGTTCGCATGAAGGAGTTGTCTATTAAAACGCACCATAAATAAGCACCATTAAGCACAAGCAGCAGACAATTCTTTGCATGAGCTGCAGTTGCCTGTAACCTGCATTGTTGAGTTAGCAGGCTAATGTTCAGTCCCTCCAGGAAGTCGCGATGTTGCGATCGCAACAATTCACGCAAATTCAACCAATCACCAAGATTTCTGGGCGACCTTGCAATTTTGTCCGATCACCGCAACTTTTCTGCAAATTTGAACAATCAAAATCATTTTCCCGCAACTTTCACCAATCAGAGTAGTCACCTGCGAAAACAGCGAGCTATACGTCACCAAAGTTTAGTGACCACGGACAAAACTCACTTCCCTGTTTATATGCACTCAGGAGAGTGTGCATGAAGGTTTGTGCACTGAAGAAAAAAAAGCGCTGCAGGTCCGTCCTGTCTCCATGACAACAGTTTGTTGATAAAGTGCTGCTGTGTCGCTGACACTGCTCTGTTACTTTTTACTGCATGTTTAATATTTTTGATCATTTTTTTAACCCAGCAGACACGGAGCTACACGGTACAATATACAATCTGTAGGAAGATATAAAATACAGGGAATATTAGACATTTTGAAAAGAGCACCTGTGAATTCAACAGCGCCTTTCTGAAAAGAGGAAAGAGCTCGGCGCAGCCACACAAAAATGTGTGTGTGTGTGCGCGCGCACGCGCGTGTATGAGAGAGGGAGACGTCACTAAGTGAGGCAGATAAATATTCACAAAGTAAATCGCTGTATTCAGATTAAAATATCACTCAATCACATCAAAGTGTGTGCAAGAAAATAGTTGACATGAAAAACGTAACTATTTTGCAATCTTTGCTTCCTGACGCAATTTACTTGCAAAAAACAGCTAAAAACATGCAACATGCATTGCAATTTTTTGGGAAAAGCTGCCGCGAAATCAGGCATTTTTAGCTGCAACAATCCCCCAAAAAGTCTGCAAAATCCTGGAGCGACTGAATGTTAGCACACTTTTGTTAACTCATAGCTTCATATTGCACATAAATTGACCGTGATCTAAAGACTATACACGACATCCAAATAAGCAGTGAGTTAACAGTACTTGATTTCTGCTGTAGTTATGAGTAAAATGTCACACATTCCTCCTTTTAAAAAAACAACAACTTAAAAGACACTTTTAAATTCTATGTAATTTATTTAGGGTGTTACGCTCCCATTAAGGCAGCTGATTATATTACTTTACTCATAGTATAGTTATCTGTGATTTATTAAACTGCAACATGTACTTGTTTCAATCTGCAGTATGTTGCCTGAAAATGCAAGTAAAAAATAATTGTCTCTATGCAGACATGATTATATGAAAAGTTTGTATCACAAGTGTGAAATAAGCTTAAAATCTTTTTTATTTTAGTTTAAATAATAAAAATAATAATTCACCCTATGTTGCTGCATGTCGGTGACGAGGGCTCAAAGGGCAGAGCTGTGGAGTTTGTTAGCACCAGAGATGTTTCCCTTCGTCACATCTATGGGATGAAAGCTTGTTAAATGTGTCATGTGGATTATTCTTAACAACCTGGTTGTGTCTCTTTATGGATCATTCTGTTCTGGACTAATGATGAATGGCTCTCAGCTCAGGACTCGAAATGGAAGGACTCTGATTTTCTTTGAGAATTTCCCTTTTTTTAAATGAGTTATTAAATATGTATGGCGTTCTTCACCACAATAACTAGCTCTATGATGTTTTGTATTGTACCATCAGATACTTATCTGAAATAGTGTAGCACTGTTGGAGGCTGAATATGGCATAGGTTATATTACACTAGCAGGTCTGTGGTCAAGACTCTATGATCATTCTGGGCTTTGTTTATAACCAGACGGTCTAAGTGCTGTGTGTGACACAAGTCAGGTTCTGTGTGAAAACTGACGAGTTTCTGTTCAATCCAGACTACACTACTGTGGATTAACATTTACCTAACAAAACATATGAAGATCAATTTAATGGCATCCTTTTCTGGGATTGTTAACATTTTCAAAACCATGTCCTGATATATCTGCATCGCAGGCGTTTATGAGATCTCATCCCCTTATGTGGCTAAACTGCCTTTAGGATCAGATTAAAACATTTGAATCGGCATTATTATGTATTTTCAGAGTAAGTAAATACAATTTAATTAATATTTAGATTTTATTTTTCCGCAAAATACATTAAATATGTATTCCTGACTTGTTTCCCATCCCTGTAAGTATGGAGGCCTTGAGAAGAAAATGAGAAAAACTGAGCATCGCAACACCAGAATTGTAATTTTAAAAAATCTTCCTTTAAGAAAAGAGGGATGTAAATACAAACAAAGGGGCGGCAGTATTTCAGATCAGGAACTTGTGTTGGGAACCAGAGGGTCTTCAGCTTATGTCTCAATGCAGACCATAGTATGGAAGTTGGTCTGGTAGCAGGAGAGGTGCCAGGACACTTCCCAATACTGCCGAGGTGCTCTTTAGCAAGGCACCAAACCTTCAACTGCTCTGGTCCACCGCTTCGTTAATGTATGTCTAAAAGTCCTTTCTGTGCGTGTGTTCATTTCAGGCCAATGTGTGGGAGAAGCGTGTCTCTCAATTACAGAGAGTGAACCAGAATGTTCCCTTAGGCATGAATAAAGTTTCTACAAATTTAATTAAATGCTTTTTTGTTTTTCACATGCCAGATAGTAAGTTCTTCCCCCTGTTTTTATGAGATATTTTAAAACTGAATTTGAAATAAACATTTTTTAAAATGTAAACATCCAGCTTTCCCAAGCTGGAAAATTGTGGACTGTTTATAAAAAATGCCCCCACCCACTATTGTGAGGGGAAAAAAACTAACTTTGAACATGGATGTTTAGCTAGTTTAACTAATTAAATAAAAAAAAATAGAAGAAGAAATCAACCGAGGGAAAAATTTTATGCCAAAAAAAAAAAACATCAGTACATTCGTTTTTGCCATTTCCCCTATCTGTTTTTAAGCAATTACAAAATGAAAAAGCTGCTCAGATAGACTCACAAAATGTGTTCCCTTTGTTCTCTCACGTGCTGCCCAGGCCTCCCATACAAATACAGCTAATTCAAGCTAGTTTTAAGTCTGATTACTTTTATCTGTCACAGCTTCGGTTGTGCTTACTTTAAAAATATGGACCTGCTGATCACTGTTTAACTTCACTCATTAAAGCTACAAGGTGTTTGTTCTGGTGTTGACCATTTTGCACATGTCTGAGTGGCACTGAACATTTTCAAACCCTGCAAATAATGTCTTTGACTTTCCACCATGTACATGGAAACATCTGTCAGTGGCACATTAGGAGGTTTACAGTACTTCTTTAATGAGGCAGATGTGACCTCACCCTCGACCTATAAGAGTAATCCTTCGTGCTCACACTATCATGCAGTCAGAATAAGTCTCTTCAAAGCCCTTAGCAAAGAAGTATCCTCACAGTCACACAAAGCTGCACACCTGTGCTGCTTAGAACAGTCGTCCTGATGTTGGATTTTCAGGGTTTTTCTAAGTTGGTGAAGTCCCATTTCCACAGTTTTCACTATCTCTACTTTCAGCCAAAACATATACAAATCTAAATCACATCACTGAACCCTCGTACGATGCAGAAGATTTGACAGTTTTGTCCAGTTTAGCAGTATGGAGGGAATTTTAGAGGTGAAAGATGGAAAGTAAATGTTCAAACTTCAACTTGTAGAGTCTAAAATCTGTCTCTCATCATCTACATAAAAACTGTTTCCATTGTGAAATAAAAAATGTAAATATAGTTTACGTTAAAATCTGTAACTGCATGCATATTGTTGACCAATTTTAACAAAATATGCCATTTCTTATATTACATTTTACAAGATATAGATAAATTATATCTACACATTTGGATAAAGACTTATCTTTTTATTCAAATCTGTCTTATTGATTTCTTCTGAAAATCTTTAAATTACAGTATGGATCAGTGTGTCCAGTGTGAAGTTGGCAAAGTGCATTATTTGTGATTTTGCAGATACATCTTATTCTGAATGAATAATACATTTAATCCTTCAGGAGAAAAAATATATTAGATATGAGTTGATACAGTACATGTTCATTAAAGTTAATTTTGTTTTAAATTCTTGATAAAAACTCTTTTAAGGAAGTTCAAAGAGGTTCTGGCACCTATTTTATGTATAGAGTAAGTCAGAGTCCCTACCTCACAGCCTTCACTGTGTTAGTAAAGTCAGTATCTTAAATGATGAACTGATTGAAGTCACTTCATGTTAGGTGTGTTTGTCTTCCATACACAGTGCAATGATTACAAAGACCAGTGCCAAAGAAAACTGTGTGCTGCAGCTGCAGACCTCCCTGGAGAGATCAGCTGAGAGGACCCACAGCAACACAAACAACAGAAGACGAGCAGTGAAACAAATGTGTCTTTGAAAGGAAACTATGGAGCTCTCTCTTTAAAAAAAAAAGTTCTCTAAATGCCATAAAAAAGTTTTTTTTTATAGTTGTGATTTTGAATCCAAGCACGACTCCAACAAGCGTCCTCCAACCACAGATGTATAAATATCAAAGGCTGTGCAGCCTTGAGTCACTTTTTGAATAATAAAGGACTCAATATGACAGCCATAAGATGTTATCATTTATCAACAGGATAATTACTCCTTAGCTACTCCATGACTTGCTAAGCACCTTTTACTGCAAGAAGAGCCTTTATGTGACACCAACACCCCCAAAAAACTAAATGAGATCATCGTCTTCATTGAGGCATTACTTTATAGTTTGCTAAAAATTGACGATTATAATCACCATTAGAAAAATCTGCATTATACACAGTTTGTCAGTCATTTTTCAGATTTTTCTTTTGGCAGCTGCATTGGTTGGTCACAGTCTGAAGACCAGTCTGAGCCTCAACACCATCTTGGGGGGGGGGGGGGGGGGGGGGGACATTTCTATGTGTTCTCATTTTGGTTTTTAAGAGGTGAAGGTGAACATTCATCAGTATTATTCACAGAGATCTTTTTGTCTTTGTAACAAAAAGATGTTGTAATAAAAATTAAAAAAAAAAATCACATTCAAATATGTTTGACAGCAACTCAGAGGCTGCCAGCTGAGCTGCTGCTTAGCTTGTTTCTTCGATACATTCATATGTTGACCAAATGTTGACCGTTTGGAATTACGTCATTTAGCAGTCCACTTTCATGTTTAAGCCCGGTTGCATTCACATCTCCATCCGACTGTACTCAAGTACAAATGAGAAAAGCTCTTCAAATCGACCTGGAGAATGGTACGAGTACAGTACAATCAAATGAACCGGACTTTGGGCCTGGGTTCCTCGTGTGAAACTACCCTTGCTTAGTATTTTCTTTCATGTTTAGTAGATCAATTAAATGTTTCTCTTTCATGCTTTTTGCACTTTACAATGCACATTTTTAAAGAAGCAGTCTGCACTCAGCGCTGCTTCTTCTGCAGGCGCTTAGTGCGCAAAATCTTTTATCATCACTTAATAAGATGTGGTCACTTGTGGCTGATTTCAGAAGACCGTGTTGGAGTTGTGTTAGCTCAAAATGACAACAACGGTATCACACAAGAAAAAGAAGTGTAACCCTCCAATCACACTACAGTAAGACACTGATGCTGCTTTCAGGTGATATTAGGAACCGAAGATATGTTAGTGAAATCAACCTCTGCAGAAACCGAGCACCTTTGAAACAAAGCTCAATAGAAATATAGAAAAAGGGCCAGAAAAGCTTGAAGTGTTACACGACACACTCTTCCTTAGCTGATTTAATATGTGTCAAACATGTTTGCTGTGTTATATCTGATGGAATGGCACTGTCTTTACTTATCCAAACATTATTTTAGCCCCCTAGTTTCCACATTTCCCAGCCAGTGAGACAAACATCATCATGTCACTCAAAAACTCACTGGCTCACTTTGAGTTACCTTTGGTGCCTCGTTACATTTTCATGACAGTATACGTTCCAAATTCCTTTTTTTCAAATGACCAACACATAAAGAGACAAAATACAAAGGCTGTGAATAAAGAACACATGCGCGCACAAACAAACACAAATAAAGAGTCTAAAAGTAGAAAAAAGAAAATCTGACAAAGTGATGCTGGCAACCAACCAGAAGATCCATTAAGGCCAAACAAAGCCATTATTTTTTATTTGAATATGCCCTCTAGTAAGTGTGAAAAAATACTATCATTTACTATGGCACAAAATCTTATCCTCCACTACGTATGGTTGTTGTTTTTAATTGTTTTTGGCATAACTATAGTTCTCTGTGTTGGGATTAGGAACCCTCTACACTACCTAAAGTAGAAGAACAGACACGTCTGATGAAATGGACAAGATTTTGCTCCAGTGCAAACTGTAATGACATGAAAAGCTGAAGCTGATAGGAGCACTTCTATGCATGAGTGAAAGTAAGTTATAGTGTATTGCAGGAGAACAAATGAAAATGTTCTGCACTGCACGACATCTGATCGAAAAGAAATTAGGTGTCGTGAAAGTTAAACAAGATTTCCTACAGGCCGAGATAAAGAATTCAGGGTTGGGTTTTCACTGGTTCTTTAGACGAAAAGTCAACGTCCCGATCTTAATTGCGGAGCAGATAAGATGAGTAAAGGTGAATTTCAAAGAATTTTCATGCACCAATAAAAAAATTTAAAAAATCGTCTCACTCAGCTCACATATGGGATTTTAGAAGAAGGTCATATTAGAGAAGCGAGCTGATAATGTCTAAAAGGTGGGGAAAGGCTAGTTTGATCTGCTGGCTGGTCCTGGTGGTGGTGTGATCTCGTGTCCTGTGCTTTGAGGTATACTTGGTAAGAAATGAGAACACCCGTGCTTGTGAGGCGAGTTTCTCGGTCGGCAGATAATAGACGTTGCTGGCGGAGAGGATCCCGTGGAAGGTGCTGTAAACGGAGACCCAGGGGGCTGTTCTGTTTCTTTTCTTTTTTTTTTTTCTTCTTTTTTTTTGGAAGGTGGTGGAGGGGTTTGGGGTTTGGGGTTGGAGTGGGCTCAGCACAAGAAACGTGACCCAAGCCTGGAGGAGCCTTTCAAATCAAAACAATGGAGTTAGAGTTGGACAACTTGTTTATTTGTTTGTAATCAAGAAAAGGAAATCACGGACGCTGGTAATCATGTATTGCCTCTTTTTGATTTCACTTTTTTTTTTGCACTGGAGTAAAACTTTGGAAAATTGTGGCAGCTAAAAGTTTTATTTTAACTCCTAAAACTTGTCTTTATACATTTTTTTAAAGGGAAAGCGACCTGATTTAAGCACACAGATTGATGTTGTGCATACAGGCGTCCCAGTTACTTTACTTATCTGTAAAGAACAACCTAATCTTTGTGTAACAGCATGCCTTAGAGGTCAAGTTCTTATGCCATATTGATCACCAATTCTTCTTTGTTATTGACTTATATTAGGACACAGTTCTGTCTGCACTCTTCTGAAGTTTGGTGACTTTAGTTCAGTCTGGTGGGTTCTTGATGTGGTTTTTGGTTCTTGTTATCACAGATTAGCTTGATGTCATGGCAGAATGCTGACCAGGTGTGGCTACAGAGTAAACCAATTCTGAATGTTCAAATAGAGTGCTACTCCCTTTAATCAATAGATAAGAATAATCTAAAGTGTTTTTTCAAAATTTAGAATGTAGCTAGTGCCCATTTTTTTATTTTATTTTTTAAATGGGGGTCGTGTTGAATGGTGGTGACCTTGTCCTCTCGGGATTTCAAAGGAGAGTGGCATGGTCCAGATCTATGCTGTCCATGCTGGCCAAAATAGCCTTCTGGTCCTCGCGCGGTGGACGGCGATACAGCAGAGCAGAAAAGCGAGTGTATGGGTCGTGGAGGAGGGGCCGTTTCTTCTTCTTGCGGAGGTAGAGAGCTTCTTCGGGCTGGAGTACCTGAGAGGTGTAGGCCTGCTGGGTCTGAGAGGTGGAGACACCTGGAGGAGGGATGAGTGAAAAGCAGATCACCACAGACCAGCAGATGTTAAATTGACTGCTTAAAGACTCAAGCAGACATGTGTTTTGAGGAACAAGGTTTTCAATGCCTGTCCCAATGCTTCCAGTATAACCTGTCATGCTCTGTTGAACCACATATGGTAGGCTCAGTTGGTACAGTTGGCCGTCTCTGAACCGAAAAGTTGAGGGTTCAATCCCCAGCTCCTGCAGCCACATGTCCAATGGGTCCCTGGGTAAGACACTTTACCCCTGCTTCATTAGCAGCGTGTGAAAGTGTATCATGTGAAAGTTAGCTCTGTCGGCTACTTTACATCACTCTTCTTTCAGAGTGTGAATGTGTTTGTGTGACATGCGGTGTAAAAGTGCTATGAGTGGTCAAAGACAAGAAAAGCTCTACAAAACATTAAATTCATTTACTCTCAAGCATTTCATCATTAAATCATGCTGGAAATGGACTATTGGATTCTTCTGTACAAGTGTGAAAAAATCATGACATAACAGCAACTCAAACCTTTTTCGTAGGGGTTGGATAATAACATAAACAAATCTGGTGTTTCTTTCACCAGTATGAAAACATTTATGAAAGCAGTTTTTTTTAACCCTGTGGTCAGCATGATATTTTGGAATAGAAGTTGGAATAGAGAGGAACAGGGTCACACCTGCTTTCTTCCTGGTCTTGGAGTTATTGTTGTTCATCATCATCTTCTTGGCCTTTTTAATACGTTGGTATCTCAGTGCATCAATCCTCTCAGACCCCGAAAGGGCAATCGGCGCACCTCGACGTTTTCTGGATACAGAGAGGAGAGAAAGGAAAAACGGATAACTCCAGGCAAGACATAGCCAGTGGACTGTGTTTCTGCACTACGGAGTGCAACGAAACAAGAATCCTACACAGTCTCAAAACAGCACTGCATGTGCTAAGCGAGAGGTGCAGCACATTACCAAAGGATCAATGTGAGACACCTAAAAGGTATTGCTCTTTCAAATCCAGAAAAGCTTTGAAGAAGAATTTGATGTATTCTGATATCATCAAAACCGAGCACATCATCTTGATGTACCTGGGTATTCTTTTCACCAAGTAATTGATTATTTTTTTAGATAATTAGTTTATAAATCCAGATGTTATTCAAGTTGTACATCTGTCATTTGAGGACATTTAAGATATGTTGCTCAAATTGATCCAAATCATCTTTATCCAAAGAAAAGCCAAGGTTCACATGATCCCTGAAACCCTCTATTTACCTCATGGTATAACAGTGATAAATGTCTGAGAAGAAGAACAACATTTACATAATTTTGCACTGTTAGTTTCAGAGGAAATGTCTCCAAAAATAATCAATACTTTGTCACCAAGCCTTTTTCAATTGGTGTTACGTTTGCAGATTGTATAATTCTTTAACAAATGATACTCTGAAAATAACAGGTGCATTGGAGTGTATAGTATTTAGCTGCTCATGATTGCATCTACACACCTCCCTCCCATTCATGGAGGCACTCGGCAGCCCACAGTTTTCTGCCACAAACACACACTCGGTTGTCTCAAGGCACAAAAAAAAACAATTAGCATTACAGAATGGCCATCTTCCCACCGCGGCTGCAGAGAGAAACCGATGGTCGTTAGTAGAGGGGGAGAATCACAGCTGAGCAACAAAGCATCATCAATATGTATTCATAGACATGGATACTGTCTACAATGGGCTTCACCATGCTGACAGGGGGAGAGATGGCGGGAGGGGAAAATGACTACTTGGGAACAGTCACATAATGAAAAATAAGCCAAAGAAAAGCGAAGCACTAGGACAACAAATGTAACAAGAATTTATCCATTGAATTGTTTTTTGTTTTTTTTTTGTTTTTTTTTTGGAAAACGGAGGAGCAATATTTAGCGATGGCATGCATGGCAGTTTGCACATGGAACACGACTTTAAAGGGGAATACATTCAAAATGCACTTCATTGGGCAGTTCACTCGAACATACAGGGGTCCTCAAGGCCCCTGTGTGCAACCCCTTAGCAAGCCCTTGGCAAAACATTTGTTCCTTAAGATTAAAAGAAGTGCATAAGCTGTTTCAGCAGGACACTTGCTTCACATTGCCGTGAGAACTGTTCTGCAGTCCAAACCTACACGTGCAATTGTAAACTCAAAGTAGATGGTTGGATTCATGCTCTCTACAGATGCTTAATAAAGGGAATTAAGGCCATGTGTCCACAGGGAATCTGATTTGACTCATTCTGGCTAAGAGGTCTCCACTGAGAATGCTTGTCCTGTCTCTAACCACTGCTCTGTTGCTGTGAAAATGCTAATGTACACTTCCTGAAACTGGTGCATTGACAACCTTATAGCTTTAATCACTTCTAAGAACATGTTATTTTTTACTTTCTTGATAATGGTAAAAAGAAAAAAGATCTGTGAATGATGGCTCCCCGTGGACACAAAGCTTAAAGTGACGTCATAACGCCAATCTTTCAAAATATTATTTGGAGATTGGGGTCCAAAATATTTTCAATTGGTGTCTTTTAATACAAGCATCTGTAAAATATAAATGGCAGAATGTGTCACGCTTGAGGAGATTGCTAAGTAGTAGTAGTAAAAAAGTGATCAAAGGAGAATACATAATGTGTTTGTTTTGTACAAAAGAAGTCAATGTACACACTAACCCTTAGTTTCAAAGGTGGAGCAAATGAGAAATGTCTTAAACCTGCGTTCTTTCTAATGAAGGGAAGGGGTATGTGTTAGGGCATAGTTACCTGTGACCTATAAGTGTCTATTAACAATGGCACCTGTCAGTTGGTGGGCTATGTTAGGCAGCAAGTAAAGATTTGTTTAGAGTTTGTGTTGGAAGTAGCAAAATGGGCAATAGTTAGCATGTGACTTTGACAAAGGTCAGACTTTGATGACTAGACAACTGGGTGACAGCATCTCCAACTCTACAGTTCTTGTGGGGTGTCCCGAATCTGCTGTGGTCAGTTATTAACAAAAGTGGTAATAAGGAAATTAACCAGCAAACCAGCAAGGATAATAGGTGGCCAAGGCTCACTGATATGCACAGTGCGGAAGGCTGGTGGTCCATCAACAGAAGTGAGAAAAAAAATACAGAAAAAGCTGAAGAGAGTGCTAAAAGTCCCAGCTTTCTCTGATTGCGTATATGTTGTATTAAAAGCACAAAAGTAACGTTCCTATTGTCACAATAAGAGTCAATGTCACTTGCCCACGGGCAACCTCTCTTCCTCCCTCCAAAATTAATTACAATAAACCAATAATAATCCATCCATAGATATCAGGAGACTTTCTTTAACAGAATAATAAAAGTATTAAATATGGATGTATTGGACAAAACCATCCATATTATTTTTGGTTTTATGCGACTGTGTCAATCAAGATATATAAAGTGTGTGTGTGGTGGGGGGGGGGGATTAAGCTGGCTTGATCGTAAATGTTCAGAGAACACCTTTAAAATGAAGGCAATAGAATATGATATAAGAGAAAGAAACAGTTATTTAGGCTCTGCCAAAATTCATATCCTGGCATTGCGTCCTCAGTCGTTGTGCGCGTGTCAAAGAGGAAAACTCGCCCTTGGTAAGAACACGTGAGCAGAGCAAAGACGTTGCACAGGACAGCGAAACGCATATAGACGGTCTGATGAAATAAAAGCACATCACATAGATAAGGCTACTATAATCTACATGTGAAGTATTTCACGCCTTTCCACAGTGCTGTTTAGTACTCCATTTTGTACAAAGTAATCAAGTGATTCAAGAAATCATTTTAGCCCTAACAAATGGTACAACACAGGGATGAGGACATTTCCACCTATTACCAAAACCCTCACCCTGGTGTAAGATTAGACAGACATTTAAAAAAAGTTGCAGTATTTTTTGCCAACTTCGTTCGGTGTTTTACTATGGGAATCGCCTTGGCGTGACCAATCTAGAGGCTCCAATGACATAACGTCTGTCAGACAGGTCGAACTGTATTGGGGGCACGCCCCCTCATAAAATATAGTCGACCTGTCCACCTCAAATCATTCTCGCTTTCTGCCCATGAATTCTTGGGGTACTGAGTCTGCTAACATGTTGCGATGAGCATACTCCCCCCCTTCTCGTCTAGCTTGGGCTAAACTCCGGTCGCTAGCGTTACTAGCCAGCAGGCTAACACGCTACAGTGCACCTAACCCGACTTGTTATTCCGTTCTCCCTCTCTGGTCACCATGTCCTCAACTCCAGCCCAAAGGGTCGTAACCGAACTCTAAAGAGGCTGCATCTCGCCCATGCCCCGCGTCATGCGGGCCATTTATCTCAGGCAGGGACCCTCAACCTATGTGCATAGCATGCATGGGCACTAAACATGCCTAAGCATGCCTCCTCTGTGGACAGCAACTTGTATGAAGTGTGCAAGCGGGCTGCTTCTAAATTGGGGATCGATGCAGGAGGGACAGAGAGGGACCTCTATGATGGTAAGAGGCTCCCACCAGTCCAATCAGCCACTAACAACTCCTTCCTGCGGTACCAGCTTGCATGAAGGAGGTGAGCCGTTACTGGTCTAGCCCATTTAAGAGTAAACTCCCCACCAAGGGTTACTCTCAACTGGAAATTCATGGAATGAGGGACTTGGGGCTGACCGAACCCCCAGTGGTAGAGCCTTCAGTGGCTTACCACCTTCATCTGAATCGTCGCTCACTCTCGACATCCAGCAACATCTCTCTACCTAATAAAATGGAACGTGTCACTGCCTCCATTTTCCAGAGAATGTACAAATATGGGGGGAAGAAGTCTTCCTAACTTCCCCTTCTCCTCCTCCTCCTTCCAAGATAGCAAGGACAAAAGAGCAAGGCCCAAAGTGTTCAGCCTGGCAGCCATGCCAGGAGCCGAGGGCGAGTTGCAAAAACAAAATAAAAATAATAAATGAGTCATGCTCCCTTAGTGCCCACAGGGGGGGTTTAGGCCCCTCTGATGGCAGAGCTCCCTCGTCAGGCGCTGGTAGTGACGTCACGAAAAGGCAACCCCGGGGGTCCCCTCTCAGGTTGGGTAGATCAATGGCACGTGCGCAGTACCTCCATGGATTCTGTCAACTTTCTCCCAGGGTTATAGACTACAGTTCGCCATGAAACCCGATTGGTCACGCCAAGGCGATTCCCATCGTGAAACACCTCACTCTGTTATCAAAGAACCGAGATTACCTGAAGTAACCCAAAGTTTTATCTCCTGAGGACCAATGCTTCATAAGCATCACAGCAGATATCAAACAGCTGATTGTAGAAAACAAGAACAATGTTATAAAATGATATAAGGAAAGCAAAGAATACCATAAACAGTAAAGCTGGAAAGCATTGCAGAACAAAGTGAAAACACATTTTGACTATACCTCCTACACTTTGGGATTTATAACTGGCCAATGGTGATGTTATCTGTGCATGCCTTAATGCTATTACAGTAAGATCAGCATAACCAACAATCAGCAACCGCCCTTATAGTAAACACTTTAACACCATGATTTTATTTTCTGGCCTGAATCTGCTGGTTCATCACCCTGGTAAGCTTAACACGTTGCTTGACTTAGGGCCCACCCCAAAATTGTAGTTGTGTGTCAACTGGACCCTGAAGAACATCCTTTTCTAAAGTATGAGATTCTGTGGGCTGTGAAAGACAGTAAGTCATTGACAACTTGGGAATAAGACTGGGCTGATCCAATCTACTGTAAGAGCAGTAGGAACGGTTTCTCTTTCACAGTTTATATCAGTAAGCAGAAACACCCAAGGGAAGGCTATGGACTTAATGTTGATATCGCTGTAATACTTGCTAATCTACTTGGCAAACAGTTCTGGCTTGTAGTAGATGGCATGAATGAGGGAGCCTTTTTTAATGAAGGCTATGCTTTTTTGGGTGTCAATCTGGGGTTCATAAACAAGCCATTCTGATTGGCATAGGTTTTTTGAGTTTGGGGAAATTAAGCCATCAGCAGTTATCCTGACAGGTGGAACCCTAATCATTAGGTGCTGCCTGGTAAGCAGACTCACGACCTTGAGTGAGTATTTGGAAGTCAAATAGTTGGGGGAGATCTAATTCACACTGGCACTAAATTGGTACAGTTTGCAGGCAAGCTTAAGTTTTATTAATGACTGATAGAATTGCCCATCACAAGTGTGCATGCATCAGCAAAGACTTGTAATAGAAGTTTAGGGCTTCAGTATAGTATATATAGTATATTTACGGTCATGCACTTCACAAATTTGATATTATTTCATGGATGTTTTTGCTGTGTGATATTTAAGAAAATACTGCAATGGTTAAAATTGCATGGTCATAGCTCATGCACCATATTTACAGGCATGTTTTCACACACCAGCATAGGCAATACACAAACCTTAAATGAACTGCCATTGAAGCATGTGGAGTTGGCATTTCCTGTTGATGCAGGAGTTTAGAAGAAGAAAATCTTATTGATAATTCTATCCTCAAGAGACATGTTACATGACATGTATTGTATTGTTGTTGAAGCCTTCTTTAACTTGGTTCAAGTGAGTTTATCTTCATATACCACTGAAGCATACTTGTAGCAAACAGCTTGTCATGTGCATTGATCTGTCTGTGGATGCAAATGAAGGTCTTATAGTGGTCAACTGCAAGAGATGTCAGCATATAGTTAAGATAGTAAAAAATACCATTAACTCACAGTTCACTAGCAAAACATAATCACAATATCTTGAAAAGGGCTTACTTCTGTGTTAAATTTTGGTGAATGAATCCAATCATCTCTGCTCTCATCTCTAAATGACACTCACTATTACGTTATTAAAACACATCTAAGCTGGAGGAGAGTCCAATTTGACCATGCTTAGATTTGTCTTTTGGATTTTTTATTAAATACTGTCTTGAGATGTATGAATTCCAATAGCTGACATGTAACTAATAAATGATTGAATAAATATTTCAATATTTGTCAGAGACTAATGTTTTTTATTTACTTTTGTCTTCTCTGAAGTATCTATGTTGAGAAATTGTTATTAACAGATACAACATTGCGTCTGTTCACACTGCGGTCAGTTAGCAAACCACTCAAGCATGAAATCATGTTGGCGATACAACTGTGACCTAAACTATTAGCTACCAGATGGCGTATGCATGTCAGTCAGAATGCATAATGTACGGAAGACTGCAGAACTTAAAATGCATTGGTACTTTGAGGAAAAAAAGTAAAAAAAGAAAAAACTTAAATAAAGTATACATGTTGACTGAAGGAAGGAACAAATCAAACAAAGACTTAAAGTCTTGTATTCCCCTTTAAAGGACGAGGTGATCAAAAAGTCCCACCTGCTAACCCCCCCCTTTCAGACATGGATCCAACCCTTACCTATTGCGGTGTAGAGGACCTGGTCACAACAACGCTGCCCAGATAGCTGAGATCAATCAAAAACAAAGCAGGTAAGACTCCAGGAGCCATGAAGAACGACCACACTGCCCCTAATTTATAATGATGGAAACATTGCAGTACATGAGAAGCGGACAGGCCCTGTGACACACTTTGCCCAACAACCTTTCCTTGGTAGTCAGACCTGGGAACAATTACAGGAATTGGGGAGAGGAAGGTTACAGAAAGGGAAGGGTAATGAAAGAAGGAAAAAGTCTGAGAGGTTGGGAGTAAGGGGAAATTGGTTAGGTTACTAAGGCCGAGGATGGGCCGCAGGGCCTGCCAAGATGATCTCTTCTTAAAGCATCCCTCCGCATGATAAAGGAATCTTCAAAGGCTTGGCGCTAGACATAACAATGGGTGTTGGTTTTGTCTGGGGAATCAATTGGATGAATATCATGGGATTCCTCCTGTTAGGTGAAAACAGGGTAAAGCATGATACAGATGGATAAACAAGGATCCTGTGGTGATGTCTGCAAATTCCCAGGCTTTTAGGGGCTTGCTCCAAACAAATTCAACAGTGCACTGTTATTTATCTATTTGGATGGACTGCAGCCCCAAAAGGTCTGAAATGTAATCTGTGAAGCAAATACATTTTCTGGAGGAATTTAAAAACAGTTAATTTTAAAATGAATACTCTTTGGAAAATTCAATGGAGATTGCACAAGTCTAATAAATAATTTAGAAAAATGCTTCACAGATTAAATGGGTGAAAACCCTAATTTATCTGACATGAAAAGCAGCACTGACCGAACTGAAGCTAAGCTTAAACATTTCTAGGTTGAATCATCAAATAAATCCTCAACAAATTCAGTTTTTCCTTCAACCACACAATATGCTTTTTCACATCAAATGCTAACAATTACAAAAATATCTATAAAACCTTTTTGCCAAAAAGATGATTGTAACAAATCGATGGATATCAGACAGCACTTCAGTAACCAAATGTCATGGCGACTTCATTAAAGCATTATGGGTCGGGCAGATGACTCAAATGGTATCCCTCTCTGCATGCCTAATGCACCTACCCTGAAGCTGACAACTGGGGTGGAGAGGGCTCTGATGGAAGGATCTCCTCCTCAGTCCTCCTCTGAGATGGCATCTGCCCAAACATGTTGCTGCTTTCCATGGGGGGTGATGGGGACAGGGAAGCTGGGTAGCTGGTTGCAGAGGTGGCAAAGGCCATGTGGGATCGGTAGCTTGGACTGGCCCTCCTGCTACCCTGGCCTTGAGCAGGTGAGGAGGAGGGGGAAGATCTCCTTGAGAAGCTGGCTGTGGAAGGAGGCAGGAGGGTAATCTCAGACATCGCTGGGGGTATGGGAGGTTGGACAATACTTGGACGTGGTCGGGGACGTACTACAATCTCTGGGGAACCCTCATGAGAACTAAGTGGGCTTTGGGTAAGGGGTGAAAGTCGAGAGGGCTGCAGAACCACCTGATGCAAGCTTGTATCCATCCTACGAGCCTGCCTAGGACTGAATCGAGGGCCGGTTTCAAACCATCGGGTGTCCAGGCTACTGAATGTGCTAGGGACAATATGGGCCATTGGATCGCTGTAAGGCAAAACCGGCACACCCATACCGTGACTTGTGTGTCTTAGCTGCCCTAAATGTGCCTCTTGCATAGTAAAATGCTTGGCTGGGGAGCCATGAGGCTTGGCCTTGCTGGGGGATTTGCTTGAGTGGCTCTTTGGGGCCTCCAGTGGTAGCACAGCTGGGTACGTAGGCATTGGAAGGTGTGAGGGTTGAAAAGCACTGAGGGGAAGAACATGAGGTGGAGGAGGATAAGGAGACTCATGGCGTAGATGTAGAGGGTGATGTGGTGGAAAAATGAATTGGGGCCCCTCCAGACTTGCAAAAGTAAAATCCAGTCCCTGCCAAATCTCCGGTGAACGAGAGGAAGAGGTGAGAGTCAGAGGAAGCGGGAAAGCATATTGTGGGAAATCACCCTCCCCCATTTCTTCGGGAATCATTGGGTGACCAAAAGGACCTTCAGCAAGGTATGGAGGGGAGGACATGACAGAACTAAGTGGGCTGGTATCAGGCATGTAAAAAGGAGGTGGAGGATCATGATCCCCAGGGTGGCCTAGATATCCATAGAAAGCCCTGTGGTGGAGAGAGCCTCGGATCTGCCCTGTGGCTTGGAGCCGACTGCTCTCCATGATGGTCATACCTTCGAAAGGCCTCTGGAACCGAGGGCTGTAGGCTGGAGGTTGCAGGTAAGATTCCTGACTGGAGATGGGGGATATTTGGTGAGGCCGGAGGGGGGGCATAACTGGAGGCAGGGGCCTGGGGTCATCATTCTCTTCATCTGACTGCCGGAATTCAGGGTAGAGGTCTGATTCTTCCACGAAAGGGAAGCCTTCAATTCGTCTGGGCTTAACTGACATTTCTACATCAGCAGGATCTATGACAAACCGTCCATCTGGGCCTCGGCTAATGAGTTCGATGGGTGTTGTTGCTTCAGCTTCATGTTTAGAGATACCATACTTCTTGCTTGTTATTGCTCTTTTTGTCTTCATGTATAAGGACATTTCCTCTTTCTTTCCTGGACTTGGGGGTGGTTTCTTTCCACGCTGGTCATGACTATCTTCAGAAGATTCTGATGGTGATGCCTTTGATCGAATGCTCTCCGGGCTCACCTTTCCTGAAGATGACCTAATGAAAGAGTGGAGAAGAAGTGAATATTCAAACATTGCAGAATCAAATCATCTATGAAGAGCAGAGTTTTGTCGATTGTGCAGAGGATGAATCCAGCTACGATGAAAACAATTAAAACACCTTACATCAGGAGATGAGTTACTGAAGCACACACAATCTGTAGCGAAGGCACAGAGTTTAAAGGATTAGGGCAACAGATTCACACACCTGATGTTATTGCATAAAGATGTGTTTAATTTCTGTTGTGCATGTCTTCTTCCTTGTAGTCTCAAAGCAAGGGCACATCATGTACCTCTTTTCCGCATTATAATACCAATAAGTAGGTTATTTAACCTAAACATATATGTTGCTTAAAAAGTGAGGGTTAGAATGTAGATGCAGATGTTTTGTGACAAATCACAGTTTTTTTCTTCACCAAGTAGTCAGGTAGTGCACGAGGGAAGGATATAACAAACGGAAAAGACCACTGTGAATCTCGTACATATATTCATTTCATGCATAGTTACATAACAAAGAAGTGAAGAAAACCTGACAACAACAAACTGGTTTGTTTTCACCCTCAGAGCCTTTTAATCCAGTGGTCAGAATTGTAACTTCTTGAGAAAGAGCAGGGACATTTTAATATGTTTTGGCAATGGTTTAGTGTCTTTTATTTAGTCTAATATAATTTAAATGTATTAATATCTAAAAAGACTAATACCGACTTTTAGCTTTACATCTGCAGATGGCTTAAAAATATTTTCCTGATTTTTTTTTAAGGTTTACACTTCGATCATGTGGGTTGGTTTTATTTTTCAAATTTGACAGTAAAAATTTGCCAATCCATTGTTAGATTCTGAGTTAAATAATACATTATATACTTATATCAATTTTAAACATTATATCTTTCAAACCAACCAGTGCAGTATGAAGAACACAGAGCTATAACATCGCCCTGTCAGAAGTTGATTAAGAAATCATGTTTAGTGCCTTTAATTGTGTTCACGTTCATGCTTTCCGAGTATTGTTGGACCAAAGCCATTATCATATAGTAATCTTAAGGTGAGAAGTTATAAGTCCGAATGGTTCGAGGTATATCTCTTTTAGTGAGAGTTCATTTAATCACACTAAATCAATCTGTTGGTATGGTTATGATGTCAATTGTTTAAGGGCTGTCAAGGATTTACATTTGACATCATGCTTGGGAACAACAACTTACAGAACTACTTGTGGTTAATAAGTTTATTTTTATCACAATAGAAAAAAAGTCAAACGTATTATAAGACCATAAAAATTAAGTTGACCTATTGTGATAACTGTCATTTTTCTAACAAGCATTTAGGTTGAGAGTGACAAAGTACAAAATAAATGTCAAAGTAGAGATGATCTGATGTCAATTTATCTTTCCAGATACTGACTCTAATACAATAATTTGGATAATATTTAAAATAGAGTTCCACTTCAATGGCAATGAGATAAACACATCAAGATTAATAGTTAGAAAAAGCTTCATATTTGCTGATCATATTTGATTATCACCAAATGATGGCATTAGGTTTATGTGTCAACTGGCCAAATCTGAATATCACATATTATGCAGTATCAGAGGTCAATATCAGTAGTAGTACTGAAATTGGAACAACTCCACTTAAGCATCCTTAACACTATATTTCTATGTCTACAACATGCCTTGTCAAATAATGAAGAAAATTTAAAAACAGGATTTATTTTAAAGCAACAATTAACTTTATTTGGTTTGTGATGTAACATAATGTCAATCATCAGGAGAATAACAAAGGTTTGTTTATAATGACCATGTAGCATGAACAGTCGGTCGCAGCTATTATCAAATAAAAACAATGTTATATATGATTGGATTGGGTTCTGAGATAGATGAATTCTGACAGAAATCACATGACTGAGGGCAAGGTCAAGTACCTGGTTTTCATCAGCTACAATTAAGATGATCACAACAACAACTATATCTTCAAAACAGCTGTACTTTTCTGAAAGAGGTCACATTTATGTGTTCATACAACTGTCTGCTCTTCAGATGAAACAATCATCAAAAACTGGGATCATTTATTGTTAACTTTTTTGTTGAGATTTGGCCAACATTCAAAATGCTTACTATGACCTTAAGGTGCACAATGGAGTTTTGGTAAAAAAAAAAAAAAAAAAAGTGAAAGTTGGAGAAGTGCATAGATTCAGTGCTATATGTTCATAACTTTATACACACAATGTCCTTAGAGGAAAATCAGATCCCTGTAGCACTGTTTGAAGATAAACAATTAAATGGGAAAAATTGGAAACCGTAACTCATCAGGTTGATTTTGTGTATTCAGTTCAGAAAACATAGCATCACATTTTTCACTTTTCCAACTTTAAAATGTCACTATCTGATCTCCATAGTGCACCTTAAACATGTAAAATAACTTAGTGAGACAGGCGTTGTTGAGGTTCTTAAAATAACTTTATTTAACTTTTATATTCAACACTTAAATTGACTATGTTATGCCTGAAAGCCTGCTTGTATCATCCTGAGCAGCAGTTCACCGAAACAACCACAGAAATATTTAAAAGGTAGAACCTATAAGAAAAGTGAGGTGCAGAATGAAGAACACAAGGATTTTAAACTTTGCGTTTTTAATTCAAACAAGAACTAAAGTGTAAAAGCACAAATTCACTGTCAGAAGTGCTAATGGTCAGATTATGTTACCTTCATATGAGCCAGGGTATAGCGGATTCCCACTGAAATGCAGAAAGCTAAGCTAACGAGCTGGTAGCAGCAGACTTCAATCCATGCACACATAGAAGCTAAATTACAATCACTGAAAGACTGGTTTAATACAGTTAGATGGATTTTGGTTATATACTTCCTTGGTTTTCAGCAGTGTTGCACAAATTAAGCTAATCATCTGCTGGATGTAGCTTTGATCATGTCATCTATTAAGAAGAATATATCTCCAACAATAACTGTTACTGTAAGTAGCTAGCTGAACACATATCTTAAAATGAGTCCTATATTCTTTCAAGAACAACTATGTGTGTGAGAGCTATGGCTAGATTAGAGTTAGTTAAGCTTAGCTTAGCATTAAATTGAAAGTAAGGGATAACAGCTAACAAGGTTCTCTTTAAACCCTTAATGTTAAGAACTTACATGTATCATGAGGGTTAAGCTCTGCAAATACAGTAAAAGTAAAAAGAAATCTGTGGTTTTATGTTAGGCTGCTAGAAGGGAGACAGGGCACCAGTTTTCTGTCTATGGTAATGTGACACTAGATGTTTCTTAGCCCAAGCTTTAAATTAACTACAGCATGTAAGTGGGAAATGAGATAATGTGTATACTGGCAAAATTATCAATTTATCAAATGTGATTCTGTTAGGAGCTAATATCTTCCTAATGAGCCTCACAGAATAATTTAACAGAAGGCAATGCACTCTATCGCTTAAAAATTATTTAGTCAATTAATTTCAGCGATAATCATTTCCATGATCAAATTCTGATTTCCTGATACTTGTTAGCAGACATGAGACACTGGACCAGTGATCAGTGAATTTCATTTTACATGTTTCTAATTACCTTGCACTCTGGGTTACTTTATGAACCTCTCTTAAAGATTAGGATACTTCATCGTTCAACAACAAAACATCATGACCAGTATTGCTGTTGGCCTGAAGGGACGTTTGGCCTGAAGCATGCGGCCAGGTTAGGACGCTAAAGAGCTGGGGTTGAACCAAAGTGCAGAGGGGGTGTTTACAGTGTGCAAAGACAGGGGGACAATGGTGGGCACACTCACTGAGGACTGGAAGGTTGGGGCGTGTACCTGCTTGCGTCCAGCCCCTCCCAGTAGGGCTCGACATTGGGAATGAGGCTAATTGGACTCCTGTAGAAGTGGGAAGATCAGACAGTAAGAAGTGGGGAGTATATGGAGGTAAACAGGAGGCCTGTTAATGAAAGGTTTGTTTAAAAAAGCAGCAGAAAATAAGAGAAAATAGTTGTTATTAGTGAGTGTGTTGGAAAAAAACTCAGGCGTTAGTAAGTCACAGGGACAAACAGAGATCGATGTCAGAAAGGGACAAGTCCGAGGAGGGCGATAAAAGTAAGAGATTGGAGAAAGGAGTAAAGATATGACCACTGCACCTTGAGACAGTCCTTCATTGTCTTTAGATATAGCCATGAAGCCAACATCATCACTTTTAAAAACCAGTGTCAACTGATCATTCAATCACATTTTTTTCCCATCACCTCTTTGTTCCCCACAAAATGGTAGTAGAGTGGGAAGAGAGAGAAGTAAAGGAGAACACATTTCTTGAAATCAAAACGTTCTCTACAGTATTGTGTCATCCCTTGCTCAAGATGGCCCTACATTGCATCCTTACAGACACATCTTGTTGGTGTTAGCATAGACTGTGCAAAGCGCCCAGAGACTGAAGGCAAAATGTTTAGAGCTCCCTCTGTTGACTAGCTGCAGTATTGATCATTAACACTCCTCAATGTCAATGGAAGGAGACCAATAAAACAAAACTTGCTTCATATTTCACACGTTCATCTTTTGCTCTCCTTTTTTTAAAGGTCTAATTTCCTTCTTAATAAAAATGTAGCTCCACCCACAGAACATGTTAAACCTGTTTTTTCCTGAAACTGTAAGGTCAATTCTTGACAGAAATTCACTTTAGTCTGATTATATTAAGCAGCTGCTGTGTACATCTTTCTGCACTACCAATAAAAAATCCAAAAAAAATCAGAATCTGCCTCAGAATTGGAAACTGATACTTCTTTTTTCTGTTTGGTTATTTATTCCCTGTAGTAGTTGCTAGATAAGCTTCCCAGGGATTAAACCCCACTGACCCCCTCACCTCACCACACAATCCCAAAATACATACATTAACTGCCCAGTGCTTTATCCCATTCTCCTCCCCCGTCTTCACATGTGCTGCTATCACATTTCATAAGTGCAAAATATTTTATTGGTGCAATGTACTTTTTTTTTTTTTTTTTAAAGATTTCATTTTTGGAGCTTTTTGTCCCTTTGCTGTTAAGAGAGGATAGTGGATAGAGTCAGAAATCAGAGAGAGAGAGAGTGGAGGATGTCAGGTTGGATTCAAACCCTGGTTGTAGATTTGAAGGACTACAGTCTCCATAAATGGGGCATGCACACTACTACTCCTACTGGTGCCCCGAATTTAAAGTGCACGATATATTATGTAGCGTGCAATTAATAACTCCTGCACAATACATAGTTTTTAAGTTAAATGAAGGCTCGATATGTTATGTACTTGATTCTTAAATGTTTTGTAATCAATTGTATATTGACAACAAAGACCTTTTTTCTAACTCTTATTTTGTGCTGAGGACATTTCAAAACAGCATCTCCAGCCAACGCCCCTGACCTTTTTGACTCATACAGTTTTGATGAAATAACTCTGTGCCAGTGGCCCAGTATGCAATAGCTTGTATTGCTCCTCACTGCATGGCTGAGGTGATTCATTCCATCACTTCCTACTATCACACACTGAGATGTCTGCTGTGAAAAAGATCTATAAAGAGATGCTTTAAATGAAGGAGGGTTGTTTGACTTCAGGTTCAAACATGGACAAAGGAAGAAAAGACAGGAAATAATTGGAGGGACGTTTTTTTTTCATTGTCAATCTTGCGATCATTTAACTCTCAAAATTAAACTGCAAGTGAGACAAACAGTATGCTCTGTTTCTCTGTGTTCACTGAAATATGATACATACATCTTCCATTGTAAAAAGCTGTCAATATTTTAAACCTACATCAGAGCTTTTTCCTTTATATCAAACGTAAATTATAAATATCACCAGATAAGAAAAAGAACCGTGGACTAACTGGCGTTGACGCTGCGAAGCCCTGTTCAAACATGAACACAGGTTTGAAAGTTTCACATCGACAGGATTTCTCAAAAGAAACAAAAATTAAATAAAGCGTCTCATTAACACTGTTCATTTTCATTTATACATTTCACATAAAATGAAAATCGTGGCCCTTTGCATCCTTTGTTGCGCACACTAGAAAACCTATTATTCAAATATAACATAATAATCAGGAGCTAAAGTAGCCACAAAGCTGTGTGCTATGTTTGTATCCAGTTGTGAGCTATATGTTTTTATTACAAAACAAATACTTGACACATGATGCACATACACTACTTCTTTCCACTCACGAAACTCTGATTTAAATGTCAGCAGCCTGTATGTCTAACCAGCCTGCCTGTCATTAATGGGGAGAAAGTGTAGCATGATCATGCAGAGCTCATCTGTGGGGAAAAAACAGAAGGGAGTTTCTGTGGAGAGGGCTACTCGTACATACAATGACCAAATACAATAAGAATATGCAAAGCAACAGAGCCCTCGGTACTCTATGCTATAATGACAATATTTGCCTTTATATTAAAGCTGAATGTAGTCCAACTGAATCACACTATCAATAGAAGTGTGAAGAACAGCATCTGGATGTACTGAAAACATAATTCAGCCGTTTAATTACGTGCATGCAGATCGTAGTGTTCACGCGCAGCAGTCACAGCATATAAACGTCATCGCCCTCTCCTACAGGCTCCAGGTAAATTATGCAGAAGAATATCCTGCTGCGTTCTCTCATCAGCTCATTCGGACATGCTGAGGAAAAAACACTGGGGGTCTGGCAAGAGAAACTCCGGGGGAAAAGATGTGGCTGTTTGCACACACTGATACATGTACAGCACTTCCTGGAAATATCCTGAGCTTTCAGGAGTTTTCTGCAAGTGTGAAAGCCTTAGAAATGTCACGGGCCCTTTTGTACAATGTGAGAGAGGATCTGGAGCAGGCAGGGAAGTGACATTTTATTTTTGCTTTTCTTTGCTAGAGAGAATAAACATGGTAATTGAGGAGAATCCTTGTGTAACAGCATCGCTTAAAAAAAACGCAATGGTTACACTGCGTAGATCTAATTTAGAATGATTCATCTGCTCAGTTTCTGTAACAATTCTATGCAGAAACATGAACCCTATCTCTGTCGACCCTCTGTCTGACCAATGGGCGTCATTAATCTAAGCTTCAGTGATGTTTGATCATCTCTTTGTGACAGAGAGCAGTGAACAGTTCTGTGTGTGTCTTGTTGAAGTTACTCACGGAGTTTCCACACTTTTTCTGCAGTGGGTTATGGAGAGGGGAGGATCTGGAAACAAAGGAAGAAAAGTCAGAAGAGTCCCATCACTGGACTTGTTTATGCATGTTTAAGGTATGAGCTGATGATAAAAACATTTTAAAGACACATCCAACTATCTCATGAAGTTTGAGGGATAGGACAGCAGAGTATGACAATGAAAAGAAAAGCGTTGCAAACTGCTCTTGTTTGGCACCACCATCCCATTAGGAAAAATCACATCGTTTTGGTCCCCCTGTCATGTGTTCTCAAACCTAACGAGAGCACTTGACAGGGGTTTAGAGGGACCAAATAATGTGATATGGCAGAAAAGTTTCCCCTTAACCACTTTCCGAGCACAGTTGTGTGTTGGATTTTTTCTTTTCGGAATTATCTAGAACTATTAAATAAATGACTCCATGTTGACAAACAAAGTGCTTCAGTCCTACATGAAGAAACCTTATTCTTGATTCTGAACATAGATGTATATTTCTTCTTTTAATTACCCGGACGCTCACCTCTTTTCCTCTTCAGTTTCCGTCGACGCTGCTTGTTGACAAAGCAGGCAGCCATCGTACTGAACAGGACAGCTGCTGCCAGGAAGCAGATGGTGGCCACGATGCCGGCCACCACAGGACGCGCCAGTCCATGTTCCTCCACCAACTCTGGAGGAGGGAAGAAGTCTGTAAGATGAGGAGGGGAGGTCGGGAGAACAGAGGGTGGATGGAGGAGAAAATGACAGATTCAAAGTTAAATAAAGCAAACAGAGCAGAGTAACATGTCAAACCTCAATTGTTTTCAAGGGACTCCTGGGACTCAAAAGGATTAATGCTAACGTCAACTTCCATTCAGCAGCTGAAGTTTACGATGAGATTACACATCATGTGATACTCCCCTGAAAGAACTCAGTGCTCTAATGGTGTATATAATGAAACTAAAAACTGAAGCAGCCTTTACAAATAAGCCTCACCCCATCCTAATTCACTCCTAAAAAACAATCTCCAAAAAAAAGGGGCCGCTTGTGTACTTCTGCCACAAATTAGTTTAACTGTTAATGTGTGACTTTGGCGTTTTAAAGGCAGAGCTCTGACACAAATCAATAGCACAAACAAACCAGTCGGGTTGGGTAAACCTTCACGAAAAGGTTCATTTCTTAAACCATCCTTCCATTCTTTGCCTTGAGAGCGTTTTCATTGCTCTCAAGTTTTCGTAACAATCCCACCCTGACAGTGTCTTACACAAGCACTTGTAGTGGACATCATTTGATAGGGAGGATATAAGCCCTTTACAGCCCAGCTGGAGGCTAAAGCAATCAAAACTGACATTCAAACAGTGGTCGGGAATGTTAGAAATTTAAACACTAAATATAATATATAAAAGGTAAAGTTTTAAAATCACTTTCATTCAGCTTTAAGTAAATCTCAACAATAGATATTTTGTATTTCTACACTGTGACAACACCACTTTAAGAAAAGGTTATTAAAGTAAAGGTACTAAGCCTCCACAAGACACCCACCATTGATTTTCAATTTTAGTGCTTCAAGCCAAAGCAGCACACTGGTGTAGAAGTTGCACACTGCCAATGAAATGTGAAGTCACAAAATGTGTTCAGAAAAAGAATCTTCTCTTGTCATACTATGTGCATTAACATCATGTTGCATAGTGAGGCACATACGTCACCCGTCTACACGAGCAGGCTTCAACTATCACTGTGACAAAGAAAGTTTAATAATTGATTTTGAACATTGAGTTGATTTTCCACTTTATCATTGCGTTTTTGTTTGAGCCATATTGTGAGTGTTTGATCAAAAACTTTCTAACCACATACTGTTTGTATTTTAAGGTTTGCCTGTAGTCTATGACTCATTTAATGTAAGTCTTTATTTCTGAAATGGATGGCTACTTAAAGATGCCTTGCTTTTAGGTATTCCTGTGTGACTTAAAACTGATCGAGAGACTTCAATTATCACTTTAAAAGCCTGGGTAAGACCGGCCCTTTGGTACATAAATGAATCTTTAATCCCGCATGAGCTTAAGTGTAGCCTAAAATCTTCTCCAGGGGTCCTTTTGTTTAAGATCTAAAGTCAGAGGCTTGTCGCTCTGAAATAATCCTCATCTTTAAAAAGCCCCTTTTTCACTGCACTTATACTTAATGGCGTTGGGTGAAGTATAATAATCCTATTGAAGTTGTTGAAGTATCTTAATATCTCATTTTGATGCCTTTGTTAATGATGTTGTTGTAAAGCCCTTTAGGACTTTATTTTAAAACTTGTCAAACAAAAATCTGCATTGCATTAGCCACACTGTAGTTCAGAAATGCAGAACATCTCAGGCCGTGTAACATAACCATGCTGCATCTCTGCTCCATTTATAGTGAACGTGGCCAGCTGCACTCTGCAGATTGACGCTCAGAGATGCATTCAAATCCAGATCTCAAGCAGCCAGCACTGCTGTTACATTACAAGAATGAAAAGCAGTTTATTGTGTTGGAGAGGATAATGTGCTGTGCATTCTCCTTATTAGAGCGACCGACTTTCAAAGCTGTCCTCACTGATTAATACTGGAGTTTTTACTGTGAAACATGCTAATGAATTGCTCAGTGAGGGCCTGGGAGGAATACTGTGTCAACATTTGTTAAGAACTTGTTGAAATTTGCTGCAGTGAAGCATGACACAGCAAAATGCAGCAATGTCAGAGATTACCTTCAGCAATGATAGAATGTATATAAATGTTCTGCATTATAAAAAATCTAATCTTTAGACGGATAGGACTCATTTTAAATGATGCTCATATTGGGACATTCTGACAGTAAAAAGCAGTAATATACTGTCAAAAGAAATATCTACATCGGATTAAGCAGGAACCTTCAATCACCACATTGCATAAATCTCAACCTGCACCTGCAGGGGGCAGCAGAGTCCTTTCAGAGATCAGAGGCTTACTGAGCAAATCTTCTAAATGCTACCAACAGCTGCTCGAACCAAATGATGTGTACTCAGTGACCTCTGCAGGGGAGTGACATCACATTCACAGGGTTTAATTTAGATTCAAAACAGATTTTCAGGGTGTCGACCAAAAATAGAACTGCCTTTAATGAATCCCTCTTTTTTTAGCACAGAGCGGCCCGACACAATCGGTGGGAGACGGGCAGAAAGATGATGTCATACTCTTCAGGATGGTACAAAGGAGTGTGTGCATGTAAAGCAAGCTTAAATATAACAGTGCTGAGTGGGCAGGATGTAAAGTTGGAGTTGCTGCGTGTGCAATACATCTGCATCTTCCCTTCTTCAGCTCAGAAAGGAAAAGACCGCCTGAGGTTAGAGAGGCAGGTTGCTGCCAGAAGTTGTCGGGTTGAGTCCCATTATTGACAAGCTAAAGTCAAAACCTTGCAATAACACGACTTAACCATCAAGTCAAATTGCAATTTATGTCCATGAGTTTTTTTCCACAGAAAGATGCTGTTCCTGTGGCTCAGAGGGGGAACTTTTTAGAGTCTATATATAACGTCAAAAAAAAGACCCAACAACAACAGCACAACTTGTCCTAAATGAAACAGATGTTGCACCTAAATCTTTAACTGTCTTTGAGCTCCTCTACAGATTAAGGGGTTGTCAGTAGTGCCTTCTGAAGTCATCAGAATGTACAGGTAAAGGACAAATAGAGGAAGGGAAGGACTGTCCATCAATCATTTGCTGATTGCCTCGTTCTCTTGGGCAGCTCAAAAATCTGAAGAAATAAACTAATTGTAAAATCATTTTTCCAGGAGTTACTATTGAAGAGAACTGAACAGAGTTGAGGTCATAGGGACATTGTTCAGGGACTTACACTTTTTAGAAAGTTAATTACTGTGTCCAGGTGAATATCTATATGAAGTTTAGGATTTTTCCTCCAGACATCTCTGAGATATAGCATGTGGTTCAAAAGAATGGCACAAACTAGCGTACAAATGTACGGCCAGAAAACACAATTTTCCTGAAATCAAGGCAGTGGGTTAAAAACAACCAGCACTTTCTTTTCTCAGGTTCCTTGCTCATTTTGCAGACCGAAGAGTTGCAGCTTAATGCCACCTCTCTGTTCTGTAAGATATGTGGTGGTGGTGGTGGTGGGGGGGGGGCTGTTAGAGCCTCTGCATTAACTGTATAGCTGCGAGGATAAAAATAGTTCTATGAGAGCATGTTAGAGAAACTGATGTTCAAATCATTTTTTCTCCTGTAAAGATGTCATAAATGCACATTTACAATCAGAGTCCTGCGTGAACAAATTCTTTCCTGAAGAACATCCAGTCCTGACTCTTTTTTCCTGATTGATTCTGAAAATGAGTTCATTTGTTTGATGAAGGGATGTAATGTCTCACCTGTGCTGGATACTCCTACTACATTACTGGGTTCACTGATTGTGTCATCCATGATTGCCATGACACGGAACTCGTACCACGCCTCCTACAAACAGGACAACACAGAGATCAACGTTAAGCAGGCTGTGCAACTCAGTCACTGACACAAGTGAGTTTTATTGGTGTCACAATATATGAGATTAGTGTTACCATGCCAACAGATTAAAAATACAACTTTAAAGAAGAAATGCACAAATGTGGACCTAGAAGCACCACATACACACTGAACTTGTACGTACTGTTTTTTTAAATATATATATAAATATAAAGGGTGCATCAACAATAAAACTACTTTATTATACACATACTGCTCAGCCAATAAGAATGTAGTATTTTTCGTGACTGAAAATGGATCTTCATTTAAAACAAGAATCACAGACTGGATGTTGGAGAGATCAATCAATCAATCTTTAATTGTATAGCGTCAATTCATGACAAGTGTTATCTCAAGACTCTTTACAAAAAGCAGATAGAGGACCTTACTGTTTGTCTGTTAACACCTTACTTATTGCTATATTACAAGGGCCCAGCTTAATCTGTCATAGCGTGGCAAGAAAAAACCTCCCTTTAACGGTCAGAAATCTTCAACAGACCCGGGCTAAGAGAGCTCCGGAGATCCCAGAAAAAGATGTGGTTAGTAACTGAAATTTACAGATAGTGACAAGCAGTAATAAGATATGAAAGCAGGGAGAGAGAGAGAAAGAGCGAGAGAGCAAGGTGCCAGTTTCCCCCGTGGACTAGACCTATAACAGCCTAACTATGAGCTGGTCTATAACCGATCCAGTCCTAACTATAAGATTTATCAAAAACAAAAGTGTTAAGTCTATTCTTAGACCCCAGACTGAAGAAGAGCCTGATAACTGAAGGCTCTACCTCCCACAGTACATTTACAGACCATGTAGGTACCACGAGCAGGCCTGTTTAGACTGGTGTAGTTTGGAGTCCTAAAACCAGGAAGTGAGTTAGCATTTTAGCGCCGTGGTTCTAACCTCTAAAAGTCAATGGGGATTTTGAATGGGTTTGTGGTTAGACGCCTGAAATAAGGTCTGTGGTTAACACAAGCTGAAGAGATGTTGATGTTTTGTTAGACGAGATAAACCATGTGCGCTAAGACCCCGCTTGTGAATTTTAAAGTTTTTACGCGAACTTTAAACAGGGGTTGCTAACGAGTAGCTAACTGAAACTACAGTGGTTGTCACAGACATTACACGTCATCACGCCTGGAACGTTTTCTCACGCCTCTCCCTAATCCTCCTTACAGCCTCTAGTCATGTTTTTCAGTGCTCTTGTAAATATTAGGTTAATAAACAACTTATCAAGCTAACGTTTAGCTATCTTGTCAAATCCGCTGATTAGATCGATAAAGCATAACGGTCGTGACGTCATCACAAACCGACCGCGGTGTAGTTCGCGAGCGCATAACGTTGGCTTTTTACTTCTCTCGGCTGCATTAACTCTTCAAACCTCATATAAATGATGTTCATCTGTAAAGATTATCCCGCTGAACAAAACAGTTATGTATTAGAAAAGTGTGTTTGACACAGAGCTTATTTTCTGCAATGATCCAAAATCTAATGCAAAAATCCCATAGACGAATTTACGTAGGCGCCATTTTTTGGGTTGGCCTACAAAAATATGTCATTACTACACCAGTCTATTGTGGGAGCGTGATGTTCTCGATGGGTAGTACAGCACAGTTACCTCTTTAAGATAGGATGGTGCCTGACTGTTTAGAGCTTTGTAGGTGAGAAGAAGGATTTTAAATTCTATTCTAGATTTTATAGGGAGCCAGTGAAGTGAAGCCAATACAGGAGTAACGTGGTCTCTTTTCCTAGTTCTAGTCAAAACACGAGCTGCAGCATTTTGGACTAGCTGAAGGGTCTTTAGAGATTTACCATAGCACCCTGCTCAAAGAGAATTACAGTAATCCAACCTGGAGGTAACAAATGCATGAGTTTTTCTGCATCGTTTTGCAACAACATCTGCCTGATCTTAGAGATATTACCAAGGTGAAAATAATCTGTCCTTGAAATTTGTTTCATGTGGGAGTTAAAGGACATATCCTGATCAAAAAGAACTCCTAGATTCCTAACAGTGGTACTAGAGGCCACGCTGATGCCACTATGGGCCGTTATAATGTCAGAAAAAGTCTCTCTGAGGTTCTTAGGTCCAATCACAGTAACTTCAGTCTTGTCTGAGTTAAGCAACAAAACGTTTCTGTTCATCCAGGTCCAGATGTCCTCAAGGCAGGCTTCTAATTTATGAAACTGATTGGTGTCTTCTGGCTTCATTGATACGTATAGTTGAGTATTGTCTGTATAACAGTGAACATTTATGGAGTGTTTCCTCATAATACTACCTAAAGGAAGCATATATAATGTGAAGAGAATCGGTCCAAGCACTGATCCTTGAGGCACTCCATGGCTAACTTTGGTGTACATAGAGGACTCATCATGAACATGCACAAACGTAGGATTTAAACAATTTTAACCTGTAACTCCAAGTAAGTCTCTGTAACAGGATTTGATGGTCAATCGTGTCAAAAGCAGCATTAAGATCTAACAGGACGAGGCTCTTTGAGATAAAGGGAAGGTTATATATAGGTCTATAGTTAGCTAGACGTCCTGAATCAAGAGTAGGCTTTTAAAGAAGCGGTTTAATTACGGCTACTTTAAATGACTGGGTTACATAACCTAACACTAAAGATATATTGATCATATCTAGTATGGAGCTGCTAACTAAGGGAAAGACTTCCTTAAACAGCTTGGTTGGGATCGGGTCTGAAAGACAAGTTGATGGTTTAGACGCAGAAATAATCGAGTTCAGTTATGAAAGGTTAAAGCAGTCGAGGCTAGTATTAGAATTTGAACTGATTGACAACAGCTGAATGATACATGTATTAAAGCTCAGTTTAAGCTATTATTAATATATCATGATTAAAAAAGGTCTCTAGTCTTCAATCAGATCCAGAAAGTTCACATATTTCGAAATCTGACTGCATTTATATGTATATTTATATGACATAACAGATCCACATTGGCTACTGATATCATTGTTATTCTTTTCTATTTGGAAGTCATCAAACCCCTAAAAATATCCAAAATATCCGTTAGTCTGTGTCATTTGTGAATGCATCATGATAGAAAGGCATTAAGCCTCTTAGAAGCTGTTGATCATGTTAGTGCTCCTGAACGAGCTCTCCATAGTGCAGAGTCACGCTCAAAGATTCAATCCACACTTCTCTGTACTGTTGGCATAACACTCAGAAACATTCAGATGAATATTCTTTGAACTGAGCTGTCAGCCCAGGGGTTTCCTAACTCAGAGTGAGAAGATTGAGGACTTAAATGTGGAGAAGAGTTTCAGCAGCACTTTCACACAACCACGGAGTGCAGACAACACAGCAGAGCACCCCGCTTCTGATCAAATAAGCTCAGGGGACGCAAAGTGAAATGTGCAGCAGAAAAAAAGTTATACAAGCTAGGTGCATGGTATGTGTGGTGAGAGAGCTGAAGAGGTGTGAGTGTGTGTGTGTGTGTGTGTGTGTGTGTGTGTGTGTGTGTGTGTGGGTGGGTGTGTTGCTGTGCCATGAAAGGAGAGATAAAAGCATCTGCATGGAGCTGAAAATGGTAGCTGGATTAAAGAAAGGAGCTCAAACGTGTTGACATGGTGAGAGAAAATACCCCACATGAGCAAGATGTGAAAAGGAAGCTTTGTGAAAGAGCTCATAAATCAGTAAAGATACACAGACTTTTTCCTGCGGAGGGATAATTACTTGAGGAAATTCACTGTTTGCAAAAAAAAAAACATACAGTATCTTTTATCATCATGTTTTTCTCCTTGTTTAAAAAAAAATTGAGGACTTTCAAACCTACTAGTTTGTGTTCTGCATGTAAAACACAAGACACAAGAGAGCACACAAGCCAAGAGTAAACCTGAAGACACAAGGACAAAGTGATCCCAGTCAGCTTGAGCATACCTGGCATTGTTACCATGACTACAGAGATGAATAAGGCAGCACATTGTCATGCACAATCCCATTTAGGTGCTTTAAAGTCGGATCATCTGAGCAGAGTTCAGAGTTCAGTGTTCACACTTGAAATCTCATTACAAGGAGCATTTATGTCTTAAGGTGTTGGTAAACCTGGGTCATGTTTTTAAATCACTTTGGGGACTGACGGCACACTCACGGTAATCTGCAAGCTTCGCCCCAAAAGCCCTGTTCGTTTGTGCTCCAATCCATCATGTCATGTTCTCTGATGTGCAGACGCAGACTCGGCAGCACGTCCCTTTTATTTTCGAGTCCGCCTGTCTTGTAAACTCAGCACGCTTCATAAGCCATGCATATGTTGTATTACAACGTTATGAACAAGAGGTAACCCAGCTCAGGCCTGGCTAGTCCTGGAGCAGGGTGAGAGCTGGAGGAGGAGGAGTCGTACTTAAGCACAATATGAGACAACGGGGCCTCGTGCGAATGCTCCCTAAAAGACTTTCAGACAACAAATGTCTCCAGTGATCCGTTTACAAGTTACAAGTTAAACATACCCACTTAAAGTGCTTTATACTGCCACATACAGGTTTACATTGTTCTCAAGACTTTCTCATAACATTACAGGATGTATTACGATAGATTTAACCCTTCTTGTAAAGGCAAGTCTTATACACGTAAATTATAAACATCTGTTACATCGTTCTCTAAGAAGCCTCCAGACCCCATTGACAAAAATAAAAACATGTTGAGTTTAATGTGTCCTGCAGGCTTGATTTGTCTGTTTGTAGTTAGTTTGCTTTTTTTGTTGTTATTATTGTTGTTGTTAGTTCTGGGCTTGTACATGATGAAAAAAAAAAAAAACTAAATACGATACATTTCTAACAAGGCCTCAATCAGACAGTTAAACTGTGCAAATGCTTATTGCAAAATATTTGTTGACATTAAAATGTTTTTCTGATTTAGTTCAATCAACTCAGACGTGAGTTTCCCTGGAATTCAGAATTTTTACGATGTTGATTGAGATTCAGATTTAATTTGTGCTCTGATTTTTAACAACACAACACAGTAACACAAAAAGATGTATTTGTTGAGGTGGCGGCAGAACATAAACGCACACATATTCTGTTCTGTCAGAATGTTTCAGAGTGTGTCGGGTTTTAAAAGTGCCTTTTCAGCTAGTTTGGAGTTAAAAGTTTTTGATTGACAAATTCTTTCTCTATAAGGAAACTGTATGTAAAGTTGTCAGAATCTTTTCATGGAAACACCTTTGTTTATCTGTTAGTCACTAAGGCTGCACAAATCATAAGAAATAGGGTCCTTATTTAAAATAACTAAGGCCCTCAACACCACCTAAGGTGTATATGCACAGATGAAGCCACCACAATTTCCCCTATTTCTGTGGCGGGGGTTCGAGTGTGATGGCGTAGTCAGTGTGGGCGGACTTGTAAAGCCCCTAAGTGCCACTTGTAGAAACTAGTTGTAACTGTGAATCTATCCAGGAGGAGCAGTGATCATAGAAGCTAAAGTTATCAGTGCATCTGAAAACAGCTGCACGTACTCCTGTATGTGTCAGTCCGGCGCGCTTCACGTCTCTCTTCCTCTCTGTGCGAGAAACACTCGAAGGAAAAAAAAAGTGTTGTTAACATATACTTGACTGCCTGCTGCACCGCGTGACTCATATCCTCTAATCTTTAACTGTATGCTCAAACAGGAACAGGAACATTTTATCACTACTCCTTGAATGAAGACTAAAAGTAGATTATGACGCTGCGGATGTGACTCACGAGTTTAGCTAGTGATTTCATTTGTGTCATTGATGATATATTAGAGAAATGAAGCCATGAGTTCACGAGCTGTTATTCCTTCAAATATGTTTTTTTTACCCAAACAAACAAACATTGTCTCTGTTGTCTTTTCAGACACTCGGAATTACAAGCCGAGCGTGTTGATAAGAAGCTTAACCTAAAAGTACAGAAAGGTCCCCGGTTCAAAATTACCATAGTCAAATATAGACTACAGTGATATCAGTTATTATGTGGTGATTTACGGTATAATCCTGTTATATTTTTTCTTAACATTATCAGGATTTTAATGTTTTACTTTCAACAAGGCTGAGACGATGAAAAAAGACGTTCATCACGCTGGAACAAAGAAGAACGACACGTCTCAGTTTCTTGTTAAATCTTCACTGAAGTGCAGCGATCAAACACAATCCAACGTCTGGTCTAAGGGCTCTCAGTGTTTAGAAATGGAAATTCTCTGTTAAATCTAACAGGACTTTGGTCTGAGGGATAAAGCCAGATTGACCTTTAGGAAGGTTGTATTAGCCGGTTCATCTGCTGCAAAGAGGAAATAATGCACTCGTGGTTCATTGCTGAACCTTCATGGATAGAAGAATGGTTTCACTACTACAGAAATATCGCTCTCATAGAAGGATCCTCAGCTGTAATTCCAATAGCGCATGCACCCACTGCACAAACTTGGGAGTCAAATTTTTCTTGAACAGATAAAACCCGTCATTTTGATAGGATGTAAAAAACTGCACACACGATCTATAGTTTGTACATAATGGTAGGCTGTGTTCTTCCAATTATAGTTATATTAGCATGTTTTACCTTCTTAAGTCTGGTGTAACTCTGTGTTAAAGCTGCAGTCTGTCGGGTCTCTTACCTGGAGCAGGTCCCGGGCGAGCAGCTCCGTCTCCCCGGCAGGAATGCCATCGTCCAAAACCTCCCATCGCTCCCCCAGGCGGAACTCCATGACATAATGCTGGATAGGTGCTGTGTGATTGGCAGGTGGGATCCAGGTGAGCAGGACTCCCTGCTGCGTGCGATTGGCTGTGAGGCACCGTGGTGGGGTAAGCAGCACCAATGGTTCAGGGGTACTTATAGGAAATACTGCAAGAGTAGTTTTGGGTGGAGAAGGAGAGTTAGTGATTCAGTGAACAAGTCTACGAGTTACAGATTGATTCTGACCCAATTTAATAAAGGAATCCTTCCCTGCTCAAGGAGATGTTTCCAAAAGACCTCTTAAAAGATATTCATATTGACAGTGGCATTCTCACTTCAAACTAACAAATGCACACAAACACATACATACAGTACACACAGACACACACACACACACACACACACACACACACACACACACACACACACACACACACAGAGACACACACACACACACGTGTGAATAAAGCTTCAACTGTTCATTTAATTATTTTATTTTAGCTTCAGATGTAACTTAAGTCAGCTCACAGGAGCTTCACGTTCTACCCATAAAAAGCATGCTTATCTGGGGGGTGCAGGTGGCCTAGTGGTTAGAGTCCATGCCACATGAACAGTATGGAGGCTTTAGTCCTCTGACAAGACGGCCTGGGTTTAATCTCTGGTCTTAAACTTAGATAAAGATGAACACAAAAGTAAACTAGAATCCTAAACTGAAATTCAATACAAACCAGGCACCTATAGAAACAAGCTATTAGATGCTCTGCACACAATCTGTTCTGCATACATCAAAGAGTGCCAAAAGGAAGTGGATTAGTGAGTTGTGCTTTTACTAGTTTCATTAACTGGAGGAAGCAGACCACAACAGAAAATCCAGCTCCTGGTAAAAAAAAAAAAAAACCTGAACAATGAAATCTGACGAGTCATTGAGACTCATGCAGACTGATGCAGTTAAAAAATCCATATGGAGGGAACTGTTGAGTGATGAAGTGTGTGTTGTCTTGGCTTCATTTAACTGAATCAAATCCTCGTGGCATGGTTTGGTTAAAGGTTTAGTTGCCTTTCCTATGAGTAATAGAAAGTATAATGTATCAGGGTAACTCATTCATGAATAAACGGTGAGCGGCTTTGTTCAAAGGTTACAAAGGAGAAAAAAGACAATCAGCCCCTCGAATGCTGAATATCTAGTCGTCTTTGTTTCTGCTTCTCTGCTGACACAGAAGTTGATGCAGCATGAGTAGTTATCCCAATTTCCAGCGTGTCACTTACCTTTAAGTAATAATCTGTGACAGCTTCATTTACACTTAATAAATGTCCCTTTACTTGCTGCTGTAAGGAGCGACATGATGCATCATGGTCCATCCACAGCACAGTTTCAATTATTACAAAGAGAGCCTCCACACTGCTGTTTGGAAAGTTAGAGCTGTAAAGCTAAGCCATCTTAAACAGCATTTTTTAAAGGTCACATATTACGGAAAATCCACTTTACCATGTGACATTCTGACACTGTTATGTGTCCCTAGTCTGTCTACAACCCCCCCCCCCCCCCCCCATGAAAAAGAAAACTGCATCCTGTTTATCTTTTCATGATGGACATTCTAAGTGTAGAATAAAAATGGCAGACCTGCGCACATTTTGGCTCTAAGCTGGAGGTGGAGTCCATGAGTGGAGATACAAGGGGGGGCACACAAGGAGGGCACATTTGATAGCATTTTTCTCTGTGTTGTAAGACTTCTGCAGACCAACAAACAAAGGACTGCATGGATTTATTTCACATTTTCTGGGCCAGTAGACTCTCAGATCAGCAAAATAACTGTTCAAAAACACTGTAATTATTTATAATATGTCCCCTTTAATTCAGATACCTACCAGCAGGGACAATAAAGGGAAGTTACTGGACTTTTCTCTGACTAATCTGTTTCAACAATCAGAGGTCAAGAACCTCGGGCCAGCACACTGTGATGTTGAGTGACATAGTCATGTTGTGCCTCTCACAATAATAATGAGACAACAATAACAAGTCTTTAGTTTTATTTAGTTGGAATCAGTCATGGATATTTCTTTCAGACTTGACCAAAAATGTTTTTAAGAAAAGCTCCAAACTTGTTCATTCACTGAACCAGAATCATTCACTGCATCTTAAATAGTCCTGTGGTTTATCTCTGAGACTCACATTATCAGAGCTTTCAGGAACCTCCACCAGAACACTTTCGAGCAGCTTCTATATCAGAGTGACCTGTCGTGCCTTGTCATGATTTTAGCATTATTCAAAGAAATTAGAAAAAGAAGCTGTGCAAAAGATGTTTGCAGCTCAGCTTACAGCCTTTAGGGATAAAACAGATTTATGTGGGGTTTTTTTCTGGTTTTAATCCCAAAACTTATTTGATAACCTCTGTGGCAAATTCACCAGTCTGCAGTGCTGTTTTGCCTCTTTTGTTGTGTGTCTAAAAATGCATCACAAAACCAAATGTCAGATTTTCAACTGACAGGATTTACTCTAATGTAATGAGGATTGAAGAGGGTAGCCCTAACAGAGTCAATGTGCAAATCAGAGGTAATAAAAGATCTGCAAACATTTTAACACTGCTCAATTTAAGGAACAATGTTTCCATAATGACCCAGAATAAATGTTTTGCACAAAACCTCTCCAAATACGCTTCTGAACGCACTCTGTTCATTTCCAGTCGTGTGTCTGTCTGCCAAAGTCATTTTATTGTTGGCCCTCTTTGTCCGAGTCGAGCAGCAGTAAGTGCACTCACCTAGAGTGTTCACAGTGACAACCTCGCTGAAGGGGCCTGTGCCAAGCTTGTTTGTGGCCAGGACGCTGAACTGGTACGTCGTCTCTGGCTCCAAGCCAGGCACCACCATCCAGTCGTGGCCTCCAGGCACTGGTACGGAGAGCCAGTCATGTGGACCTAAACGCTCCCTCTTCAGCCTGTACAGGAGTCAGGGTGATACGGGATCAGGATTAATGCAGCATTTTAACGGTAACGGGACTGGCTCTACATTTCTGTGTGATAATGAGATAGCCTGCTTTGTGTTGATTATCTAAAAGGGATCTAGTCCAAAGTGAGATACAGGCTGCAATTAAAACCAATCTTAACATCACTATATTTCATATTACACAATGGAATGGGTTTTCTGCAACAGTTAAACAGTCATCATTGAGTCGACATTATAATTATCAGACCTTTCACTTCATTCACATCATGATATCCACTTGATGGTTATAAGCCCATGCTGCACTCAGCTTTGCAGTTTGCTGTTTGGCCATGCCATACATTCAGCATTAAACTGAACGTGATCAGCAAATGAAGCAGAGAACCGTTCACATGCAGCAGTTCAAGCAAACACTCGGACTGTAAATGATACGCGAAACGCCGGTCAGGAGGTTTTTCTTTACGGTTAGATAGCTGTTATGTCCCAGGAAGCTGTTGACACTCAACCCATCATCTAAGGTCAAACTTAAGTCATTAATATCTGACATAATATATAGTTATCGAAGTATAAACTTTTCTTTTTCATCATCTAACTGAAGCTGAAATGTGTGTGTCCTTTGTTAATTTACGTCTTCTTATACTCTCTTAACATTTGTTTACGTTTTGTTTTTAGTTTGCAGCCTGATTTGACATATTTTGGCATTTAAAAAAAGAATACTACTATAATCTACAACATAAAAAAATCAAGTAAGTAAGTAACGTTTATTTATAGAGCACCTTTCACAGATAAGGATCACAAAGTGCTTTACAACAATAAAAGGCGATTAACAGATAAAAACAGAAACAGCAAAAACAAACATACAATAGGTAAAATAGATAAAAGAGTAGAATAAAACAGCTACTGGTCAACCAAAAGCCTGTCTGAATAAAAGTGTTTTTAACTGCCTCAAGGCAGGTCAGAGATCGTCCACTGAAACTGTCTAATCTGCAGCAGGCTCTGATTGTTCATGTCAGTGTTTTACAGCTTTACTCAAACATTGACCTAAAGTACACTTCTAAATGCTGTAATTAAAAAAAAAAAAAAAAAAAAGAAGCTTTTTGTGGCATTAAGTAATTGTGAGTGGTATAATGTTCTTTTTCATTTTGCTCTTGTTGAATTGCCATACACCTGTACGTGATGTGCCTTTAACAGCCCATACAGTGCTTTCATATTCTTTTTAAGCAGAAACACCTGTGATTGGCTACATTTCTTTCTTCACAATAACCAGACTCCATTGACAAAAGTTGTCATTCTACCTTTTGCTTGATCCAAGTTAACCATTTATATCACAGAAAGTCACACTTTGAACCCATGTTAGAGTGTGGTGTCTTTGCAGGGAGTGAATTAAGTGCTTTTATTACTATATTATATATATATATATAAAATGCTCTTCTCAAAATCTTTCTGGAGCCCTCCAGAACCTTTCGTTTTTATTCTCTATGCAGAGCTCAGAATATTTAAAGAATACGGACATCGTTCAAAAAGTGAGAATTCCCCTGCAGTATTTCACTCAACACTCTTTCTGACACTGTTTTGTTTTTAAACATCCAACATTGTCAGTGTTATCTTTCTTTGGCAGAGAGGGTGAGATGGGATTTGGAGAGCTACCCATTCATCCCCGGCATGAACCAATTACTGAAGTTTACCCACGACTTCAGAGGGACAGGCCACCTGAGAATGTGATTAAGATTGATGCAACCCAAAAGCTTCTCTGCATGCATTGTTCACTGATGTTTGCTGTCAGTAAGAATATCATTTATTAAAGTTGCTGTCTGCTGGTTTTACATCGGTGCAGCTCTGCAGCTCCCTCACTGTTGAATAAAGAATGATGGTTTAACAAGAAACTGAGCCTGGATTGTTTCAGCATTTTCTTTAGGTATCGAATAAATCACAGTGGAAAACAACATCACACATCAGCATCATCAATGTTCTTTTTGTTTTTTTTTCATATTTTGGTGGTAAATAATGGAATTTCTAATGATAAAAAAAAGTCTTATTTGGTGTTGAATAGCCATCAGAACTGGTCACACAATCAGTGAAATGCAACACAGAGCCCAGCAGATTAGTCTCAGAGATTTTAAACCGTTAAAAGAATTTAAAATGTAAAATTGAGCAACATTATGTGTTGTGCTGCAGAAACGATTTCCTTCCTCACTTGACAACTGCCTACGCTATAACTTTAAGAAACGCCGTAGATGAGACATTTGAACGCAGGCCTTTTTCCCAGCTAAGAAAGCAGCAAAGCAGCAGCAGCAGCAGGACAGAGAACGTTGGGTCATGTTCAGTTTAGTTGCACTTGTCCCTTCAGATATTCTAAAATCAGAGATGAAAACTCACTCACACTGGACCTCCATGTTTTTCCATCTCTACGTTTTCACAACTGTTCTGAACACAACCCTGGAAAAGACATTTTTCAAAAATAGCAGAGGACATATTGGAAGAAGAAAAAGCAGGAAGCAAAGCATGCTAGGATGACTCACACATGGCCGTACCAGACTGAGAATGTCTGCTGGAAGCCTCCGTCATAGCCCGCCTCCCAGGACACATTTGCCCAGGTGGAGGACGCCACCACATGGACGCTGGTGGGGGCGTGGGGGCTTGTGCCTGCATGAGAAAGGTGTCATTAAAGGGTCCCTGCTGTGAAGCAGGACATTGATTTCCTGAAAGCTGGATGTATGTGTTTATTTAGTCATTCATTTTCAACCGAAAACACCGGAAAGAAAAATGTAAAAGAAACCTTCAGGGTTGTGTGACTCATGTAAGTGGAACATTTTTTTAAATGTTTCCATTGGTGTGACCTGCCAAACTTAAATATACAACATGTAGAATGTTATAAGGGTATTGAACATTAATTGCTGTGGTGACCACCATGACCAGAACTTGACATGTTTATCGTTGCCATGGATACAACAAACGTCATGTCAAGGACCGCTACATAAGCGTGAGCTGCTACTGAAAGCTGTCGTACTGTTGCTGTATGAGCTGCTGTGATAACAACGACATGTAAAATACACCTGGATACATCGTCTGTAAACATATCCTCTTCCTCAGGTCGGTTTCGCCCGGTCGTCTTGACCAAAGTCAACTTAGGGTATGATTTTACTGTGGTGGCATTGGAGTAGCAGAAAGAACAACTCCCATGATTCCCTTGTTATTGCTTTTAATGAGAGCCCCCTGGTGGCAACTATGTTTTGTATGTTGAAATAATGTAACAATAATGTAATAATGTTTTGGCTCCTGCACTGGAGCCAAAACAATAAGAAACCAACCAGGAGGAGCTGGTTCAGTCCAGTCATTGTGCTGGCTCAAATCCAGAGAGGAAGAACAGCAGCCAGCAGTTAAAACACAGACAACAGGCCAGGCAAGGTCAGTGACTCCATTTACCACAGAAATAAAATATATTCCAAATTTAGAAATATTGACTAAGCCTGGAAAAAATTTATTATTTGAATTCTTATGAGCTTGCAGTGTTTTGTATGCAGACAGGTGACTATTATCTTAAAACAGAGCTGCAGGATGCCGGAGTAAAATCACTCACAACAAAGCTGTCGTATCGGGCCAGTCGATTTAGAATAAAACTTTTTTTTTTTTTTTCTGCCACCATATCTCATAAATGATTTTAAGTGGTTAACTCTATGTGCTTTTAAACAGGGTGACTATCACATAACTTTCCACTCAGTTGTATTCCTGTTTCAGTTGTGGGAAAAATAAGTTTAATGTTTATGCTTCCACAGCCTTAGAGAATACTTTACAGTCGTTATTGGTTTACACAGCAAAACCAAAGTACGCATACAAAATAGAAACTAGAACCCTTTTTTTGGAAAGAACTCGTCACTTGCTGCCATATTGATATTTTATCTCTTGCATTACAATTAACCAAGGGAGCTAACTGAGGTGGTAACAATATTATCCCAGAGATTTTTTAATTTAAATGATGAAGGGACTGCAGCTTGTGTAGCGTTCATCTCGTCTTCTGACTACTGAAAAAACGATTAACTATTTATCCCCAGCTCTACACGGGTCATACATTTTGTGAAATCAATGGTTTGTTGTTTTCAAAGAAAACCAGGGGAAGTTGAAAGGTATTGAGCAGATTTAAGTGATCGGTCATCTGAAAACATTCTAGCAGGAACTAGTAATGCTAACCCTGATGTTGCATCTGTTTAGTTCTCTGTACAACCAGGCAGCATAAACAAGAAGTGCAGAAGTTTCTGAGCCGACTTTGGGTCTTCACAAATGACATTTTCTTTTTTTGGCTTTCATGGTTTCATTCAAACTTGATCTTTGCATGTCTGCGTGTTTGCATTTGTGCCCATAGAGTGTACCTATGACTTGGACGTGCGTGCTGGCAGTGATGCTCGTGGCAACGTTGGTGGCGACACACTCCCACTCCCCATGGTCCTCCTTTGTGAGTGACTTGAACTGTAAGCTGCCTCGAGGCAGAACATTGTGCTTGCTTTTACTTGGCTTCCCTACCTGCAGTCAGCCGGCCAAGCACAGAGTCGAGAGGGAGGGAGAGAGAGAGAGAGAGAGAGAGAGAGAGAGAGAGAGAGAGAGAGAGAGAGAGAAGAAAAGTTTTAAAAATTTCGTTAAAAAATTTACAACTTCTTAAAAAGAAAACATACAGTACATACACTTTAATGCAGAAAACATCACAAGTTCTGAGAAGATATTCTATAAACTAAACAAAAATAGATTGAAAAAAAATATTTTAATAATGATTTAAGTATAAAATTATGAAGGATGATGAATAATGGATTTCATGAGTGGACGAGAAAAACATTCTGAGACTAGTCAATGAGTGGGATTAAACAGACCTCATCATCAACAAAACATTTGAGAGAATTTAATATGTTCCCCTGACTGCATATTTGAGAGAGACATCATTAAAATGTGATTAAATCGCTAAAATGACAAACGGCGGTTTGAGTCATTAAGATCTGAGCACCCACTTCAGGCTTCGGTTTTCTCAACAGAAATCACTAAACATGACAGGAAATCAACACACAGTAGTGATTAAAAGACAGCCACACGGAGGAAGTGTTGCACGTGTCTTACCTTCCTCCATGTGATGTTGGGGAAAGGGTCTCCCTCCGCCTCACATGGGATAACCAGCTCTCTCCCAGCCTCCTGTCTGTACTCCCCTCCAGGAACCACTGAGAATTTGGGAGGGTCCTAAACAGAACAGGTGAGTGTAAACTGATCAGCTGCTCAGGTGAACTTAAAGGAAGTCTACACGAGAAGAGATGTTAATGATGCTCTTTCTTTCTTGGAGAAATGATCCCACTGAATGTCCAGGAAAAAAAAACCCCCGATAAGCTCTGATAAGCATAAAACTGTTTTGATTGAATCACCTCTAAAGATCATCATTTAAATGCATGTAAGATCAAAAACAGGTCTAAAAAAAGTTGCTTAAACCTGTTTGTCTGGACAAATGAATTTTTTCACATTCTTGCTTCTAATGTCACCTGTCGTTACATCATTATTCACTTTTGTCCTCATAATGACTCTATTTTTCTGTTCAGAGCTTTAAAAAAATATGTCACCATAAAAGTGTGAAATATATAATAGAAAGACTTCCTTTTCTACAATTTCTATAGTATTTAGTAAAGTCCAAAACATGAAGAGTCTATGCAAGCTGTGTAGTTCTTTCCAGTAACCCTGCTAGCTTCTGGTACGATACAGTAGTTGAGTTCTCAGCCTACACTTAGGTCGATAATTTTGAAGTCCTCGACTGCTGCCCCCCCTCCACTGGTCACGTCTTTAATTGAGGAGTCTTTTCAATTCAACCAGCACTTGAAAGGGTTTTCTTTATTTAACAGTGTACCACTGTTTTTAAATGCATGGTTATTAGCTAATGAGGGAGAAAAGCTGTACAAAAGCGGCGGCCCCAGCCTGGTCTGCATTGTTATCTATCCCAGCATGCTTAGCACAGCATCCACTTGCACAACATAATGCTCCAGAGGGATTGTCACAATCAAGGCAAATTTTCATTTGAGTCATGTTGAGTGCAGTGGGTGATGGTAATGGTTGGGGAGAGCGGGGTAATTTGATACACTTTTTACATTTGCTCCCCTCGAGCTGAGTTAAAATGATATATCAGTAAAATTAGCACAGTTCCCTGTTAATTCAGGATGTTTCCTACCTACAGAAATGATCAGAATGTCTTTAGGACAAAGGGTCATGGAAATATGATTGTTCTTAAAAAAGTGGTCATGCGTCTCACTTTACCCCACCATCGGGGTAAACTGAGACGGACAAGAGAAATCAATGGGGTAAAGTGAACCACTTTAAAGTTACCATAAGGACACATGTTGTAGCAATAAAAACTAGACTGACAACCACACATTCCCAAACTAATGTTGGTCTAGTAACAGAATCATGGGACTTGGTCAAATAAGCATGTTTTTAAACGTTTGAAAATGATCAAAAGTAGGCTAAAATCAAATACAACATGATTAATTTAAAATGTTTTAAGTATCAATCACAGTGTGGGGGTTATAACAGGTAGTGTCTGGGGGTCAGCACAGGGCAATCAGAACCAGCTTGTACACAGTCTTGGCGTCAAATAAGCATTTTTAAACAATAAAAGCGTTCCAAAGTAGGTTACTTTAAAAATAAATGAAATACAATATAATGACTCAAAATGTATGAATTAACCTTCACAGTGTGGGTATCAGAACAACTGGTGTCTAGGGATCAGCATGAAGGGCGATCAACACCAGCTAATAGCCTACACAGCCTCTGGGTCAGAACCAGCTTGTACAGTATTTGGCCCAGAACATAGGACCATCAGAACCTGTTAGGTTAGCCTTGGACTCAACAGACAGATGAGACCCACCTGGATGACATAAGCCTCATACTCTGCAGGCAGACGATGTCTCACTTTACCCCATAGCCACTTTTTTAGAAAGAACAACCTCTCTAGCAATTCAGGCTCATCTTTGACTGGCATCAAGCACATGGCTGTACATGCTGGAAGTTCATCAACTTGTATGAAGCTATTTGCTATGGCGCAACACTTAGTAATGTTCTCAGCAAGAACATTTACTTTTACATGACAAAAACATAGTTATCAGTGCACCAGCTCCAACTTCTAACTGGCAAGTGTGGATTGGCAGGGACTTGAAAATATAATGGTCATATGACCACAACTGTCTTCTGTTGCCGAGATACAGGGGGTGTCTCACATTGTCCTCTGTCCCACATTACCCTGCTCTCCCTTCTGGTCATGAGGCGTGTCTCAGGATTATATACTGGTATATCGGTGATACTGGTGTATAGGACACAGCCCTCTATTTCGATGAAAAGTGTCTTGTACACTAGATTTCAGGTTAGTTCCTGGTGCTTTAACCTTTTGGAAGCGAAAGTTTGCGAAAACATGAAAGCATTTTTTCACAGAAAACAAAGTTAGTTGATAAATGTTTTCTCAGTTTTTTTCCAGTGGCATACCTTTAGCACCAGGGGAGCAGGAGGGGACCATCCCATTGAACCCAGGGCATTGTAAGGCATGCAGGTATAGGTGCCGAGAGAGTCCTCTGTCACCTCTGCCACACGGATGCTCCCATCCTCCATTTGGCTCCAGCCAGGGTACTGTGAATGCAAGTATTGGATTGGTGTAGGGAAATGATTGTGTAATAATTAGCAATGGTTCCTGAAAGGCAAACTGAATATCTAATTAGAGGTGAAAAATGGATCACACAAAGCTTGATGCATAATTTGCTTGCAGCTGAATAAGTGAAACCAAAGCTGCAGCTCACCTTGTCTATCCGGAGAGGGAGGCCATCTTTCTTCCACTTCACCAGAGTAAGTGGGGGGTTTGCATCTACAGGACAGCGGATGAAGCCAGGCAGACCGATGGCCACGTAGATGACGGATGGCATGTTTACCACTCGGGCAGGATCTGATGAAATTCAGAAAGAGAGAGAGAGAGAGAGCGAGAGAGAGAGAGAGAGAAAGCGAGTGATGAAATTACATTTGTAGCTTGGGAAACCGTGTGCCCAGTGATTGAAGCTGTGAAGAGAAAACTGGGAAATCACATTGTTTATGGGAAGAGGGATTGCTGTGGTGCTGGATCATCCCCCATTTTGAAGAGGAAACAACCCTGCAAGCAGCAGGTATTTTTGTCATGAAACAAAGTAGGGGGCGACTTGAGTTTTGATTTGAGGATTGTACAAGGGACAATGTTATTTTCATTGCTAGAGTTATGACTATTTGTCGAAGTACCGTCAAATGAATAAAAAGTTGCCTTTTTCATCAGAAATACTCAAACTCGTAATAACAGACTCTGGTTCAGCTCCTACTAAATAGAAAAGGCCTTGATCCAACAGTATTTGGTATCTTCAGACCATTTATGTGGTAAGTATCAAAGAAAGTCCTCCACAAGTTGCTCTGGTTCTTTACAACAATAATATTTTTGGAAAGTTTTAAACTAAGTTTTACCAGACTGATACGTTGAGGCAGTCATTGGTCAAAGTTTTTAAAGGCTTACAACTACAATTGCAAAATTCTGGGAATTTTCAAAGTTGAAAACTTTCCTATAAACTAAGAATTTACCAAATTGAAGGTTGGTCCTTGAAGCTACACATTTTAGCCCGTGGACTAAATAAAGGGAAGTAAGTTTTGATGAAATTATTAGGTAATACATTTGAAAAATGTTCTAATGTGGGTTTTTTTATTGTATTATTTTAAATGGATGTCTGCTTATTACAGAACAAAATGTTTATATGTATGCTTGGATATGATACAATTCGATAAATTACCCTAAATTTAGTAGCGGTTTCTTAAACATGATTGATCACTAAAGGGAAATGAGAGCTGGTCCACAAAATCAATGTCTTTGGTGAGAACAACGGGCGGAACTAAGGGATTTATTCATCACAACCCACATCTCTCCTACGTAATGCTGTTAACTACTCCAGCTAACCTAACGTGCAAAAACAACAACGCTCAAAAAAGTGCATTAACGTAACAGTCTCTTAACCGGATGGTCGAGGGTTCGATCCCCAGCTCCTGCGAGCAACATGTCCGATGTGTCCTTGGGCAAGACACTTAACCCCGGAGAGCTCCCCCCTGCTGTGTCAGGGGGTATGAACGTCGACCGCTTGGTGCTTCTCTGTGCCTTTGACTTGGTCGACCTCAGCTCAGCGTTGGCTCAGACTTGAATGGGGTAGAGAACGAGCAGAGGTACAAGTAGGTGTGATTGGTTCATCTGATTGGTAGCCCGTAGCAGACATTGGTCGAAGATTTACAGACTTACAACTGCTATAGATTTTTTTTCCTGGTTCTAAATGAGTCATTAATGTCTGTCAGGACCTGAAATACGTCTCCATGAGACTGTTTGGAAAAACAAACATAGCCTACATACGTAAATACTACACCATAAAAATGTAAGTATACCTGACCTGCCTCACCTCAATTAGTCTAATCAGATATGCTCTGAAATGTTTGAGTTTGATTACCAGCTTTGCTCCACATTAGCGGCTTTCCTTTTACATTTTCCCTCTGTATCTGAAGACTGAAATAACTGTGATTTGATACGGTCCAGCTCAACCCTTTGGGCACAGACAGGCACAGGAGGAGAACGGGAGTCCATCTGCTGGGGGAAAGGAAATAAGAGGTGGAAAAGGAAGAGAAACTAAAACTTCTCCATCTAAATCCTTTATTTTGAAGAGAGGGGGAGAGAGAGAGCAGCATGGGGCCTGAATGAGGGCAAGAAGGAGAGACGGAGAGTTTCGGCACTGTGGCGATAAGGAGGAGAAATGGTGTGAGTGAGGAGGGGGGAAGAGAGGGGGAGTGAGTGCTATCAGCGCAGCGAGGGAGGAGGGATGAGCGAGGATGAGCGTGAGCGTGGGAAAGAGGACAGGTGAGAGAGAGTGAGGGATGTGAGTGGATGACGTAAGGTAAAGAGGGGCTGGTGGAGGAGAAATGAGGAGGAGTAGGAGGCTGTGAACATGATGAAGCCGGGAAAAGGCAGATGAGAGAGTGAACAAGTGAGTCAATGAGTATATCTATCAATCTGTATCTGTGTGGCGCCAATTCATGACAAATGGTATCCCAACACACTTTGCAAAAAGAGCAGGTCTGAACCTTCGTCTTTGTTATTTTAGACCGTACTCTACACGAGTGTGCGACGTGGTGAGAAAGAAGGATTCAAACACATCGAGAGATTGATTGGCCGCAGTTTCCAGAACGACTTTGTACCACAAACTGATGTCCTCCGAAAGTCCTAACCGCCAGCCCGGCTCCGCTCTGCCACAAAGAGCCCAGAGGAGCACCGCCACCGGCACCAGAGACACGAATATCAGCCAAGTTTCTAAAAATAGCCCTCAGACAGCGCTATCGCTCACGACACGCTGGTTCCCACTGCAGGATGCTTGGGGGAACTTATTCACTGGCAGGGGTTTCAGGGAGAAAGAAAGGGAGAGGGATTTGTGGGGGAGGGGGGGGGGGTATAAAACAAATGAGAAAGAGCGGGTTTCCAGGACTGAGAGAGAGACAAAAGGAAAGGTTGAGAAAAGAGGACGGAGAGACAGAGAGAGCCCTCTGCAGTCGATGGAGAAAAAGTCTTACAGCGATGATGTAATCCCCCCCTCTCTCACATCTCCCTCCCTCTCTCACAACTGGTGTTGCCTGCCTCTGCTAGTCACACTCACACACGCAGCAATCTAACGTATGCGACCATCAGAGGAGACAGGAGAGCGAGGGAATGCAAAATGTCTGTTGCCTTGACTACAGCTAGTGACCAGTTACAGGTCCACTCAAACTGGGAAAAGGTACCTGCATCCTGAAAGATCCATGAGGGGACAAGTTCATAGATCAGTCCCACATACATTACAATTATGAAGAGGAAACAGGGAGAGCTGTTGTGTAATAACTATTCATTCCTTGAGATACCAAGCTCAAATAAAAGAAAGATCACAGGTCTGGGAAATGATATAAAATGAATTTTAACTGTATACAGAGAGATATCCAAAAAAAATCATGACCTCCTTTTCCTTGATAAATAAGCGACTTAGCAGGACCCAATCTAAATGAGCAATAAAGCATAGCATTATAGCATAGCATGCTCATAGATTAGGCATAGGCTCCTGTTGGTTATTAGACATTACAGATGTGTGCGTTTAGCTTTCTACATCATTGTTCGTTGGTACAATAATTCAAGTCACTAATAATACATACTGCAATACAGGTCAAATGCTGTTCTGTAGCCATATGTTACTGGGCTGAAGCTCCAGTTTATTGTCTACTGCCACCCTACCATAACGCTCTACTACCTGGATGTAAACAAGCACAGGAATTGGAAATCATAAAGTAAAAACAGGACATTTTAACACTTGTTTTATTGAGAAAATGAAGATAGTTGTATGTAAGCCGTCATGTAAAACAGGGAGAACACTGTGTCACCACTTTGAAGCTAACTTTTAAATGCTCCTTTCTCTGCTCATATTGACATATTCACCAGGAGTCATCTCAACAGTCTTTTGGAGTGACTGATGTCCTACCTGAGTGTTCGATGGGAGGACAGTAAAGAGACAGGGAACAGTGATGAGGACAGAGGGAAGAAGAGATGGAGACACGCCAATATGCTTATAAAAATATATTTAAATACATGAGCTCGGATGAGATGTCAAGAGAGACAAACAAAAATCTCTGCAGCAGGTCTGGCTTTGAAGGAATGAAACCTTGGACCACATATACTGTACCAGAACAAAGCAGATGACAAATAAATAGAAAGTCAGGTGTTGAAAAGCAGATTACGTACATTGCACTGTTAAGTAGGCAGAGGCAGTCGGTGGTCGGCCCAGGCTGTTGCTTGGAGCACAAGTGTATTTCCCAGCATCCTCTGGCTTGACTTGGGCGATGATGAGGGAGCCATCAATAAGAATACTGACTCTGCGCTTCAGGTCGCTGTGAATACGAAGAGAAAGGTCATGTTAATGTTGAAATATGTGTCAATGATGTCAGAGGGTTTTTTGATCTGGCACTATGTCATCTGGAAGAATTCAGTGTGTTGAGATTATTGTTATTATTATGTGTCAGAGTTATATTCAATAAGGCATACATTCAGACACACAACAAGTCTTTAAGAGAACTCAACATCTTTGCCAATCATCTCCAGTAATCAGCAGGCAAGAATCAACGAGGTTATATTTATAGATACATGCTCACACAGTATGTTGTCACTGATGTATGATGCAAGTCTTCAATAGCTATGAAACGTTTGGCTCGTGCCACATTTTCCTGCTCACATTCCCAGTGGACGTGTAGCTCTGACTCTCACATCAGTGATGTTCTGCACAGTTTGATTCATGATTCATAGCAGGGTGATGGGTAGCAGAGGAGCTTTAGGTCTTCAGGCTTCAAAGGTGGCAGAAAAACTCAGGAAAAAATGTCATAACCCTGCCACAAAATAACCAGACTATTTCAGTGTGAGGTTGCTGGATTTAAAATATATATATATATTGATACCGGTAATACGTTTGTGAGATGCAGAGATTTCTAACTTGTAAAAGCTCTACACGACACCCTGCTTCAATCGGAGTAACAGTAGAGGATCAGGGGGATCTTTGTACATGCTTGACTTAGCTTCACGCACAGTGGATGCTGATTTTCCCACAGCACATCCGTACTCCAAACTCCTTGTTTCTTATCCAAAAGGTGCTTCACTTTTGTAAGATCTGGGATTTGTGACGTTGTAGATCTCTGAAGGATTTCACAAAAGTCACACTCATGTCTCATGACAGAATTAATTGCAGTATCTTTTTTTCTTGATCCACTAATGAAATACAGTCTGGCATTTTCAAGCTGACAGAACCTTTTAGACTGAATAAAAAAACTGGCCTGACGTAACTTTAACTTTCCTGTTGTCAGTCTGTAAATCTTTAGAGTAGCTTTGCATGATTTGCAGCTCAAAAGACTTCTTTATTTATCGTTCACTGGCATCAGTAAAAACATCATTTCAGCCTCTGTCTGAAAGGGTTTGTTTCATTCTCTGAAAGGCAAACAACCATATAAGCCCCTTCCGGTGGGCATAATGCTGCAGGGCTACCAAGGGTGGGCTGCTCTCCAGTGCTTGAAGCAGGCAGCAAATGGAAACGGCTTCACCGGCTTACATAAAGGCATGAAGCCGTCCAGTGAGATTCTCTGTTTATATATCCATGCATTATCGCTTAATTTGCAGGACGAGACGGTTTGCACACTCCATGGACTTCCTGGGATTACTCCAACATACTTTTACCTCACAAGCTGAAACGTTTCTAGCGTTTAGTTTGGGTATCCAGCTTTGCGACAATATCAGTGAGATTAAAATTGGGGTCAGCACAATAGGTCAACTTTTTCAAAGGGCAAATGTCAAAAATTAGACAGCCACAGTATTATATGTTTTTTAGTTTAGTTTAGTTTAGTTTAGTTTTTTTACATCTCTATTTCTATCTCAGCAAGCTTTGATGACATTTATCAGGGACTGACTTGAATTGGTCAAAGCCGTAAAAAGTACAAAAGCTGTCCCTTTGTCCAGCCGTGTTGCACGTAAACACAGAGCTGAGTCCTTCTTTAGCTTCTTTGACTCCTTTGCAGACACTGTGCACTGAAGCAGACATTGATGCAATATGAAGCTTGTGAATGTGCATCATAAACCTAACTTCACTTCAAGCTTTGGTGGCTGAGGGGCATTTTATGGGTGAGCAGAACGGACAAGTGCATTGCTTCTGTCTGAACAGCTGCCAAGCATCAGTGGAAATGTCAGCGCTCATGGCAACAGGGGAGAGATGTGCAGGCTGAGTGACATTTCTGGAGGTCTTTCGTACAAAACGAGCGACAAGCTTTCCCATTATAACATTGTATTTTTCAAACCTTTAAACCTACTGTGAGGGAATTTTCAGTACTTATGAAACAGTCTTAATTTAATGCAAATGCTTCCATATGACCTACAAAAGCAAAACAGTCCCGAAGTGATAAATCTTCTTTTTTGTATTTAATTTTGAGTCATTGTATTTTCACCCTGAAGTAATAATCCATTACAAGAACACATCATCACAACACATGACTTTTCACAGTGACAGATGGAGGGTGGGAACAGACAGGTGAGCGGATGAGGCAGATAGTAATGAACACGATCATAACTTTACTTCTTGAAGAAGACGTTGTCCTCCTCCCAGAACCAGGTGTAGGTCAGGTTTCGAGGGTAGGCCTCCGCCTGGCAGGTGAAGAAGGCGTCCTGCGAAATGTTCACTGTGATGTTCTCTGGTGGTGAAACGATAAATGGAGGGCCTGGTGGACAGAAACACAGACACAGTCTTTAAAAAGCATGAATAGTAAAATTGGTAAATGGACTTGAGCTTTATATCACTGTTTTAGTCTTCAGAACTCAAAGTGCTTTTACAGCGCATGTCACACCTACACATTCACACACTGATGTTGTAATGTAAAGACCACCAGAAGTAACTAACACTCGTACACATTAGCCCCGTTTCTACACAGCAGTCCGGTACGGATCAGTACAGTTTGGTACGGTTTGGTTCGATTAAGCCTGATCCCGTTTGTGTTTCCACAGCCACCCGTGCCCTATTTGGTTGGTGGTGTGTAATCCGGATGACGATAGCCACTGCATAATAGCATCACATGATAGCAGCTAACAGCTAACCGCTAACTAATAAACTCAACAAAGGAGAAAAATGTAACACAAGCTAAACCAATGCTGAAAGACATCCAGCAATTTATCTACTCTGTCCCTCACATGTGACTCTTTAGTACAAAAACTCAATCCAGCTTGGTTTCAGAGAAGGCTGTGTGCCGCGAGGAGAAATACAGACGTAAACAATCGCCTGTGTTTACAGTCAATCGTTTAAACACGGCAGAGTTTTCTTTGCCGATGTCACGCGGGAAGTGATGATTCTTTCGACCAATCAGCAGACTGCAGTGTTTAGCTCCACCTTCTCGTGTCGGCTCGATATTCTTGGCACCCCAATGGAAGGGTCCCAAAAAGTAGGACGGAAAGGATCGGTTATTTGGGAATCTTTCCCGGAATTCGTCTATGGAAACGCCGCAAAATGCACGCCGTACCGAGACGAACCGATCTGAACCACTCGGTGGAAATGGGGCTATGTGTACCCCACAGACGAAGCAGCGGGAGAAACTTGGGGTTAAGGGTCTTGCTCAAGGACAAATTGGACATGTGGTTGCAGGAGTTGGGGATCAAACCCTCGACCTTCCAGTTGAGAGACGATTAAATACTGTGCAGGTTTCTCATTCGACATACTTGGTCCAATTCCATTTAAAAAAATTAGAAGCATTTTTCCACAGTTCAAGTGGAAAAACGGTTGACAACTGCTGAACAATGCATAGAGCACCAATTTAACAATCTGCTATCCAATCCTGAGCGGACAATAAAAACATCAAAATCCATCATCGGTTGTGCCTCTACGGCGTTGTCAAAGCATGAAGGCTCTGATATATGAGCTTGTTTTTAAACAAGAAATGTGTGAAACCAGAAGACATACAGGACAAAACATGATTCTATAAGAGGCGAGACAAAGTCAAATAATATGTTCCCATTTAAACTACTGAGCATAAACGATTGAGTTATTTACTGGACAAAAATGGGTCATTGTCACAATCATCACAAACTCTCAGTTGGAAATTCCCACTCCACCACCACACGCCAGCATCAGACACAACACAGGATTTAGTGGGCGCACTGGGCAGAGGTCATGTCATGTTGGCTACACAGACACAGAGGGATTAACACCGCTTCTTCTATTCTATGTGGATGGAAGTGTCACGGTCGACCCCAGAGCCATATCTCATACTTATTCTGCACTTAGTAAAGGATTATGAGAATTTATGAGTGATCCTCGCTGGGCCAGATGGATCATCCTTCTTGCACGCAAAGATATACTTGCGTGATGATACTTGAATCTCAGTCACTTCTCTGCAGTGAAAACGAATGCCTTGACTATAACCGACATGAGTTTGAAAAAGAGTCAATTCTAACGTCACCTACTATCAGACTCTTCGCACACAATGAATGGTTGAGCCTATGAAAGCACCTCTGAACACTGAACAGTAATATTGTGTCCAGTAGTAAGGCCAAACATCTAAATGAAGCACAGCTGGGGCCACTGTGTGAGAACAATGTGTAGCTCTGCAGATGTCATCAGGGAGAAAAGACAAAGACATGTGAATGTGTTCGTTAAGCTACTTCAAACAAAAAAACACACATTTTATGAGAGCTGTGTGTGCGAAAGGGAAGTGATGCACATTGGGAAGAAAGGAGAAAAAAACTGCACTCAGACTTATTTGCATTAATATGCAGTACTATATGCAGTACATTGCAAAATTGCAAATACATTTAAGACAGTAAACTGTGCTGGGAAGAACTTTCTGAAATCAAGCACAGTGGCTAACTACTGTGTAAAATGTTAAAGGCTTTAAAGTGCAATCAGAGATATGTAAAGCTAAAGCTAGGTGTGAGAGACAGGCTGTTAGATGGAATCTGATCATTAAGTCTGAGTGCAATCACACATGGCGGTAATGCTCCTAACTCTCTGATAACTGTCTTTTAACAAGAAACAAGACAAAGAATAGAAATATGTTCTGCAATAATACTATTTCTTGATCAATAAGATGTTGATATGTAACTCATGCCTTCACTGTCATGTACAGTAAAACTGTGAAGTGTCTTGCTCTCAATGGATATGTTACTGCAGGAATCGAACCCTCGACGTTCCGACAAAGACTCGACCCACTTACCCACAGCCACATATATATATCTGATTTTTGATCAATAATATCATGAGGGAAGGAATAAGATCTTCATTCATTGTACACGTAAAAATTATAATGTGTATCCAGAGGACACAAAGTGTAAAGTTTACATTGGCAGATAAAATGACAACATGTGAAGCTGCATTTACAAAAGATTCATTCATATCGTAATAATCTTCAAACTGTTGTGGTACTCGCCTTTCAATGAATTAACACACAGACACACACACACACACAAACACACACACACACACATCTAGCTGAGATGAGCCAGTGTTGCAGTTATAAACTGCTCGTCCCATATGTTAGTCCTGATCCTTTAACAGGCAGCACCTCCATCTGCCCGCCCCTCTGCAGGACAACCAGGACCAGGCCAGTGCCCAATGACTGGGCTGATGCTGTGTGTGTGTGTGTGTGTGTGTGTGTGTGTGTGTGTGTGTGTCTGTGCCAACCCGCCCTATTTGGAAGCAGCTGAGTGCTGGAGATTTGTTGGCACTGTGGTCTCTTAGCTGATCTGCAGCTCAGTGGCTTTCCAGGAGGGCTTCTATTAATCCGTCTCTCCCGTAAATTATACAGGACGGGTCAAACAAGCGCTCAGGCTCAGATCGGGCTTTGTACTCACTAAAGGAAATATGTGATCTCGAAAATATGTTTACTGTCAGTTCTATGATCAATGAAATCTAGTACAACAAAGATATGAATCCCTGACACGTGTTGAATGTAGAACTGATTGGATGGAAGGAAACGAACAAGCTGTCGTTTTTGGCTAAGTGATACACACTTAGTTTGGAGCTTTTTATCTGCCCATGCCTTCACACAAAACACAAAGTACAGCTGACTCGGATGGAAATGTCACGAGTTCTGAAGGCGTTTGCTGATCAAACAAAGTATTGGACACATTTATAAAGGTCAGGACAAAGATTCTTCCGGAGACAGAAATGTCTGCATCACAGACATCTTTTTCATTTAGCCAACAGATGTCCAGACTTTTCACTCAAAGCCTAAAATGTCATTCTTGTTGATGTGAGATGCATTCGCATTTTGCTTCACCGTGTTGTATGTTTCTTACAGACATGTTCGAACAGCCTGGCCACAGGTATACATGCTTGCATCATGAAATTCAAATTGCACAAAAATAACCAAAACAAACTTTATTAATGCCTGAGGACAATTCTGCTCTACACTCTGTTATTGATGGACAAGCTTCCCACACACACAGGACCTGCTACACACTGCTACACAGGGAGGGCATGAGCGCTATCAGGGGTTCAATGCCTGGCTCAAGGGCACATCAGCAGTGCTCAAAGGCACATCAGCGACGATCCTCCGATTCCCAACCAAAGTTCAAACTAACAGAAACAGGTAGAGGTAAGACATTTCAGACATACTGAAAGAAATCCCAATGCCAGCAAGAAAATAATCAAAGAAGTAGACGGTCAAAGGTGAACAAGGTTCATAGAACTTCTATGAAGTCAAGACATGTTTTCTTTCATTAAAAACAAACAAACATACTGTATGTTTCGGTTTTACATCAGCAAAATAATATCAAAACAACATGACTTTTTCTGACCACATTCATGACTTTTTCTCTTTTATTGACTTCACTCAAGCTGAACAGAACAACAGAGAATGTGGACAATCCAATCTGGATCATCTTTACAGGATGACAGGATACAGAATACACCGTCTAAGGCAGAGGTCTCCAACAGGCAGCTCGAGAGCATCATATATTTGGCATATTAAAACAAGAATAAAGAAGTAATGTTTTCTTGGATATTGACGTGAATTTTCAGTAACATAGCTTTCTATGTGGCACAACAAGAAGTTTAAAGTCATATTAAATTATGTAAAGTTAAGATTAATATTAATATATATTATATATTAATATATATGAATAAATATTGGTGTACTCATACAAACAGCAGCTTAATTCAGCTGATGTGTGCTGAATAAATGCAAGCGATGTGATGCAAGTAGCTCATGACCACTTTCATTTGTTCAGTTGAAAAAAGGTCAGGGATCCCTGGTCCAAGGCCATGAATGACTGTAACTATAAGAAGTTAGTTTCAGGTCTTTCAGGATATATAACAGAAGTGTCAGCAGAGTAACATCATCCTCAGACATGTTTTTAGAAGTCTAAATATCCCATTTTCAATCATGATTTCTAACTAGTGTGTTATTTCAAATACAAAACTCAGAAGTTTTGATAAAAAAAATAAGTGTAACAACTACATTTCTTTCCTTTTCCCTGATTAAAAAACCCCCTGAATGTCCACAAGGACGACAGGAATCAATCTAGTGAAAATGTTTGTGTTAAGCCTCCGCTCAGTTCAGACGAGGTCACAACCACTCAGCCGTGTTCATCTGGGGAAGCAATCTTTAAATTAGATGACCTGAAATGTCATGTTTTCTGCTTTATCATTTATCCTCTTTGCTGAGACATATCGGCTCCCTGCACGCACACAAAAACACACGCACACACACACACACACACAGACACACACATACACACACACACACAGACACATGATCCTGCGTTTCCTTTCATTTCTGAGTAAACCAATTAGTGACTTTGGGCATCGATGTGTGCATGATGTGGCAAATTGTAGACATTAAATTATTCATTTGCTAAATGTGTGTTTAGTTTGTGGCGGAGCGTGAACGGATACAGACGGATCGTTGACGTTAGAGAGGCTGACATTTCACTCAAATATCACATCCTCAGATTCTTTTTCTCAGCAATAAAAAACAAAGTGCTCAGATGTTTGAATAGAAGGGTTCAGCTCCATTTAGTCTCAAATGATGCTGCTGTCACATGCAGATGTTGTATGATATCATTTTAATGTCGACTTCTCCGGCTCCATGTGTGCTGCTTCCAGCACATTTTAAACTACTCAGGCTGATGGCATTACCTGAACGTGGAAGCATGCTTGAGGGATCACCGAGCTAATATTCAAGGCAGCAGAATCTCGTAGGGATTGAAGGTAATTATCCCTTTCAATAAGCAGCCACTACTAAACTGTCCCTGGTAGTGATTTTGATTGAAAATAATAAAAAAAGACAGAAGTGAAGCAGCTGCTGCAGGCTGCGGTGTGTTTTGTTTCTGTTCTGCATTTCTGTCCTTGTGCTTAATGTCATGCAATCAGTGTCAATATCTGTTGACTCAAACTGTATCCTGGTGCTGTACGGTACCATAAACTGATATTCTGCCCTCGTATCTTACCTTTAGGGGATAATTTCAACACTTAATTACCCCCTTAAAAAACATCTCAGCATGTTTGGTTGTGAGAGAACATCTTTGACCTGCAGCTACACAAAGCCTCCTGCTGCAAATGTTTTTTGACCAACTCATACGGCAGATGAACTGATAAATAAAAGATAAAACTTCTGAACTGGCACAGACAGCGCTAACAGCTGAGCGTTCATAAACTAGAGCGAGGATTCCCTCGGTTAAACACTTTGACATCGTAAGTGGGGGTCTTCTCGGCTTGGAGGTGTCTGGGAACTTTCCGGCATGTTCCTACCTTGTACTAAGAGCCGTGTGGTGTGAATAGCCTCTCCCTGTGGGCTGAAGGCTCGACACATGTAGGCCCCCCGATCCTCCCGCGTGATGGATAGCACCGTCAGACTCCCATCAGACACCTGAACACACACAAATATTGAATTAACATCTGTGTTTAATCGATCAATCCAACTTTATTTGTACAGCACGTTTCATACAAAGATGCGTCACAAAGTGCTTTACATCTTGATGAATCAAACACTCCCCCACAATTCAAAAACAAAGGCAAAATAACTCAATTTAAACAGGTGACGGTCGGATTTAAGGTGGACTGTTGACCGTCTAAATATTGAGTGAATAAAAAAACACATTTCTGTCACTCCACAGAGTTGCCCTGCGAGTTCATGTTTGGAACTTTTATTGCAATCAAATACTCAATAGAAGTAAATGAGAACATTAAAAGTTCAAACAAACAAACATTTAGGAACTCTGTCCGTTTTTACCATCATCCAGCCAACTGAGACCCTCTTCTTACTCCCACATCTACCGTGCTGCTC